>NW_017618109.1:0-20433 GCF_001879475.1 Ipomoea nil | reverse complement strand
GGAAAAGGGTGCCTCGACTGGAGAGACTCGGCGAGTATATAAAGAAACACGGGGCACTGACCCTAAACTGTTTTCTAAGATAAAAAGCCTAAGGGGTCGCCTCGACTGAGGGACATCGGCGAGAGAAAGTTAGGAAACTAAGGGCCCAGACCCTTAGTCGTTTCCGAGAAAAAGCCAAAAGGAAGTCGCCTCGACTGAGAGACTCGGCGAGTATATAAAGAAACAACGGGCATCTGACCCTAAATGTTCTAAGATAGAAAAAGCTCTAAGGGTCGCCTCGACTGAGGGACTCGGCGAGAAAGTTAGGAAACAAGGGCCTAGAAGCCCTTAGTTCGTTTCAGAGAAAAAGCCAAAAGGAGTGCCTCGACTGAGAGACTCGGCGAGTATAAAAGAAACAACGGGGGCACTGACCTAACTGTTTCTAAGATAGAAAAGCTAGGGCAGGTCGCTCGACTGAGGGACTGCGCGAGAGAAAGTTAGGAAACAATGCCGCAGACCTTAGTATCGTTTCCGAGAGAAAAAGCGCAAAAGGAGTCGCCTCGACTGAAAACTGGGAAAAAAAAAAAAAAAAAGAAAAATTGCCAGTCGGCCCGCGAGTATATAAAGAAACAACGGGGCACTGACCCTAAACTAATTTCTAAGATAGAAAAGCCTAAGGGGTCGCCTCGACTGAGGGACTCGGCGAGTAATATAAAGAAACAATGGGCACTGACCGGTAAACTGTTTCTAAGATAGAAAAAGCCTAAAGGGTCGCCTGCGACTGAGGGACTCGACGAGGAGAAAGTTAGGAAACAAGGGCCCAGACGAATTACGTCGTTTCCGAGAAAAAGCCAAAAGTAGTCGCCTCGAGCTGAGACGTGGCGAGTATATAAAAGAAACAAACGGGGCAGCTGACCCTAAACTAGTGTTCTCTATAGAAAAAGCTAAGGGGTCGCCTCGACTGGGGAACTCGCGAGAGAAAGTTGGAAACAAGGGCCCAGACCCTTAGTCGTTTCCGAGAAAAGCCAAAGAGAGTTCGCCTCGACTGAGAGAACTCGGCGAGTATATAAAGAAACAACGGGGCACTGACCTAAATATGTTCTAAGGATAGAAAAAGCCTAAGGGGTGCCTCGCTGAGGACTCGGCGAGATTAAATTTAGAAGACAAGGGGCAGACCCTTAGTCGTTTTCAGAAGAAAAAGCTCAAGGAGTCGCTGCATCGACTCGATGAGATCGGCGGGTATGAGAAAGATTAGGAAACAAGGGCCCAGACCGTTATCGTTTCGCGAGAAAAAGCCAAAGGAGTCGACCTCGACTGGAGGACTCGGCGAGTAATAAAGAAACAACGGGCACTGACCCTAAACTGTTTCTAAGATAGAAAAAGCTAAGGGATCGGCCTCGACTGAGGGCTCGGGCGAGAGAAAGTTAGAAACAAGGGCCGATGACCTTAGTCGTTTTTCAGAGAAAAGCCAAAAGGAGTCGCCTCGACTGAGAGACTCGGCGAGTATAGAAAGAAACAACGGGGCACTGACCCTAAGTTTCTAAGATAGAAAAAGCTAAGGTGTCGCCTCGACTGAGGGACTCGGCGAGAGAAAGTTAGAAACAAGGCCCAGATCCTTAGATCGTTTCCGAGAAAAAGCAAAAGGAGTCCTCGATGAAGAGACTCGGCGAGTATATAAAGAAAAACGGGGCACTGACCCTAAACTAATTTCTAAGATAGAAAAACGCCTAAGGGTCGCCTCGACTGGGGATCGCGAGTATATAAGAACAATGGCACTGACCTAAATGTTTCTAAGATAGAAAAGCTAAGGTCCTGCGACTGGAGGGACTGCGACGAGAGAAGTAGGAACAAGGCCCAGACCATTATAGTCGTTTCCGGAGAAAAGCCAAAAGGAGTCGCCTCGACTAAGAGACTCGGCGAGTATATAAAGAACAACGGGGCACTGACGCTAAACTATTTCTAAGATAGAAAAAGCCTAAGGGGTCGCCTCGACTGGGGGAATCGGCGAGAGAAAGTTAGGAAACAAGGGCCACGACCTTAGTCGTTTCCAGAGAAAAAGCCTAAAGGAGTCGCGCCTCGACTGGAGAGACAATCGCGAGTATATAAAGAACACCGGGCACTGACCCTAAACTGTTTCTAAGATAGAAAAAGCCTAAGGGGTCGCCTCGATGAGGGACTCGCAGAGAAAGTTGGAAACAAGGCCCAGACCTTTAAGTCGTTTCCCGAGAACAGAAGCCAAAGGTGTCGCCTCGACTGAGAGACTCGGCGAGTATATAAAGAAACAACGGGGCACTGACCCTAAACTGTTTCTAAGATGAAAAAGCCTAAGGGTCGCCTCGACTGAGGGACTCGGCGAGAGAAAGTGAACAAGGGCCGACGCCTTAGTCGTTTCCGAGAAAAGCCAAAAGGAGTGCGCTCGACTGAGAGATGGCGAGTATATAAAGAAACAAGGGGCACTGACCCTAAAATTTTCTAAAGATAGAAAAACCTAAGGGTCGCCTCGACTGAGGGGACTCGGCGAGTAATATAAAGAAACAATGGGGCACTGACCTAAACTGTTTCTAAGATAGAAAAGCTAAAGGGTCTCGACTGAGTGACTGACGATAGAAAGTTAGGAAACAAGGGCAGACCATTAGTCGTTTCGAGAAAAAGCCAAAAGGAGTCCCTCGACTAGAGACTCGGCGAGTATATAAAGAAACAACGGGGCACTGACCCTAAATATTTTCTAGAATAGAAAAAGCCCTAAGGGGTCGCCTCGACTGAGGGATCGGAAGAAAAGTTAGAGAAACAAGGGCCCCGACCCTAGTCGTTTCGACGAAAAAGCCAAAAGGAGTCGCCTCGACTGAGAGACTCGGCGAGTATGATTAAAGAAACACGGGGCAATACCTTAACTCTTTTAAGAAGAAAAGCTAAGGGGTCGCCTCGACTGAGAGACTCGGCGAGTATATAAGAAAGCAAGGGGCACTGACCTAAACTTTATTTCTAAGAAATAGAAAATGTCGTAAAGGGCTCGCCTCGACTAGAGGGACATCGACGCGAGAAAGTTTAGGAAAGCAAGGGCCCAGACCCTTAGTCGTTTCCGAGAAAAAGCCAAAAGGAGTCGGCTCCACTGAGAGAATCGGCGAGTATATAAAGAAATAATGGGCACTGACCCTAAACTGTTTCTAAGATAGAAAAGCCTATGGGGTCGCCTCGACTTGAGGGCTCGGCGAGAGAAAGTTAGGAACAGGGGCCGGCAGACGTTAGTCGTTTCACGAGAAAAAGCCAAAAGGATGTCGACACTCGACTGAGACAACTCGCGAGTAATAAAGAAAAAACGGACACTGCGCCTAAACTGTTTCTAAGATAGAAAAAGCCTAATGGGGTCCGCCTCGATGAGGGAACCAGGGTACCTTAGTGTCGAGAACAACCAAGGTTCCCGATTCTAGTAATGGCGAGATATACAAGAAACGGGCAGCGTGACCTAAACATGATTTCTAAGATAAGAAAACCTAAAGGGGTCGCCTCGAGCTGAGGCACTCGACGAGAAATAACTTAAGGAAACAATGGCGGCTGACCTAATGTTCTAGATAAACCTAAAGGTTTGCCGAGTCAGAGACAAACGACAAAGTTGAGGTGCAACGACCTACCGTCCGAGATCAGATGTGACTAGAGACTCGCCGAGTAATATAAAGAAACAACGGGGACACTGACCCTAAAACGATATTTCTAAGATAGAAAAAAGCCTAGGGGTCGCCTCGACTGAGGGAATCGGGAGAAGAAAGTTAGGAAACAGGGGCCCAGACGCTTAGTCGTTTCGCGGAAAAAAGCCCAATAGGAGTCGTTCGACTGAGAACGACTCGAGCGAGTTATATAAAGAAACAAGGCGGCCTTACCCTATAACTTCTTCTCAGATCGAAAAAGCCTAAGGGTCGCTCGCGGGCGCGTTTAAACGGGAGCCCTAGTCTAAGATAGATCTAGGCGCTCGAATGAGGGACTAAGAATATAGAAACAAGGGCCCAGACCTTAGTCGTTTCCTGAGAAAAACCAAAAAGGAGTCGCCTTCACCTGACGAGACTCGGGCGAGTATATAAAGAACAAAATGGGCAGTGACCCTAAACTGTTTCTAAGATAGAAAATGCCTAAGGCGCTCGGCTCGACTAAGAGGCTCGGCGAGAGAAAGTTAGCAGGAAACAAGGGACCGCAGACGCCTTAGTCCGTTTCCGCGAGAAAAAAGCCAAAAGGAGTCGCCTCGAACTAGAGACACTCGACGAGTATATAAAAGAAACAACACGGGCCACTGACCCTAAACTGTTTCTAAGAAAGAAAAAGCCTAAGGGTCGCCTCCGACTGAGAGGTACTCGAGAAAGTATAGTAGAAACAAGGGCACCGACCAGGTACGTTCTCTAGAGAAAAAGAACCTTAAGGAGTCGCTCAACTCCCACTCGACGAAGTGAGACAAGACAGACCCTTAGTCAGCGGAACCAGGCGCTCTCGATGGAGACCGAGAGTATATAAAGAAACAACGGGGCACTGACCCTGAAACTGTTTCTAAGATAGAAATAACCTATAAGGGTCGCACGCTCGATGAGGACTCGCGAGAAAAACGGGCAAAGTTCAGATGAAAACAAGGGCCGCGACTGACGCTGACGAAGAATTAAGGCCAGATGTGCGTTTCCGGAGAAAAAGCCAAAAGGAGTCGGCCTCGACTAGAGACTCGCGAGTATATAAAGAAACAACGTGGGCAACTTGAAGTCTAAACTCTTTTCTAGATAGAAAAAGCCTAAGGGGTCGCGCTCGACTGAGGGAATCGGCGAGTGAAAGTTAGAAACAAGGGCCCAGACCGCTTAGTCGTCTTCCAGATGAAAAAGCCAAAAGGAGTCGCCGTCGACTTGAGAGACTCGGCGAGTATATAGAAACAACGGGCACTGACGCCTATAGTTTTCTAAGATAGTAAAAGCGCTAAGGGTGTCGCTGCAGGATCGGCAAGAGAAATGTTAGGAACAAGGGCCGACCCTTGTCGTTTGCAGAGAAAAAAGCACAAAGAGGTCTGTCCACGTCGACTGAGAGTGGCGAGTATATAAAACGAGAAATCGGGCAGCTGAGCCGCTAAACTATTTCTACAAAGAAAAACCTAAGGGCTTAGCACTCGACTGGAAGAGGTACTCGGGCGTATAAGAAACAGGGGATGATTAATGTTAAAGAAGCTAAAGGGTAGCTGACAGGACTAGATTGAGTAGGAACAAGCCGACCTTAGTCGTTCCGAGAAAAAGCCAAAAGGAGTCCCATGACTAGAAGAACTCGGCGAGTATATAAGAAACAACGGGGCACTGACCCTAAACTATTTCTATTCAAGATAGAAAAAGCCTAAAGGGTCGCACTCGACTGACGGAACACGAGGAGAGCTTATAGAAGAAAGATGGGGCAAGACCTTGTGTTTACCCCAGTAGATGAAAATAGCCATAAAGGCGTCGCCTCGGACTGAGAGATCGGCGTGTATATAAAGAACAGCTTTTTCTCGAAACGACTAAGGTCTGGGCCCTTGTTTCCTAACTTTCTCTCGCCGAGTCCCTCAGTCGAGGCGACCCCTTAGGCTTTTTCTATCTTAGAAACAGTTTAGGGACAGTGCCCCGTTGTTTCTTTATATACTCGCCGAGTCTCTCAGTCGAGGCGACTCCATTTGGCTTTTTCTCGGAAACGACTAAGGGTCTGGCCCTTGTTTCCTAACTTTCTCTCGCCGAGTCCCTCACGCGAGGCGACCCCTTATGCTTTTTCTATTTTAGAAACAGTTTAGGGTCAGTGCCCCGTTGTTTCTTTATATACTCGTCGAGCGACTCCTTTTGCTTTTTCTCGAAACGACTAAGGTCTGGGCCCTTGTTTCCTAACTTTCTCTCGTCGAGGCCTCAGTTGAGGCGACCCTTAGGCTTTTTCTATCTTAGAAACAGTTTAGGGTCAGTGCCCCATTGTTTCTTTTATATACTCGCCGAGTCCCTCAGTCGAGGCGACCCCTTAGGCTTTTTCTATCTTAGAAACGTTTAGGGTCAGTGCCCCATTTTTCTTTTATACTCTCCGAGTCTCTCAGTCGAGGCGACTCCTTTTGGCTTTTTCTCGGAAACGACTAAGGGTCTGGGCCCTTGTTTCCTAACTTTTCTCGCCGAGTCCCTCAGTCGAGGCGACCCTTAGGCTTTTTCTATCTTAGAAACAGCTTAGGGTCAGTGCCCCGTTGTTTCTTTATATACTCGCCGAGTCTCTCAGTCGAGGCGACTCCTTTTGGCTTTTTCTCGGAAATGACTAAGGGTCGGGCCCTTGTTTCCTAACTTTCTCTCGCCGAGTCCCTCAGTCGAGGCGACCCTTAGGCTTTTTCTATCTTAGAAACAGTTTAGGTCAGTGCCCGTTGTTTCTTTAATATACTCGCCGAGTCTCTCAGTCGAGGCGACTCCTTTTGGCTTTTTCTCGGAACGACTAAGGTTCTGGGCCCTTGTTTCCTAACTTTTTCTCGCCGAGTCCCTCAGTCGAGGCGACCCCTTAGGCTTTTTCTATCTTAGAAACAGTTTAGGGTCAGTGCCCCGTTGTTTCTTTATATACTCGCCGAGTCTCTCAGTCGAGGCGACTCCTTTTGGCTTTTTCTCGGAAACGACTAAGGGTCTGGGCCCTTGTTTCCTAACTTTCTCTCGCCGAGCCCAGGCGGTGGTTGACAGTAATTCGTATTCTTTTATTCAAGTCGTTTAAGACCCTTGGGCCTATACATGGCCTAACCATTTCTACTGATAGAACTTCTTCAAGTGGACGACGTTCCAGATCCGGTCTACGGGCCTGCCTTCCAGAGTTTCGAGCTTGTAGGTGCTGGCCTGGACCACCGCGGTAATGCGATAGTGTCCTTCCCACTTTACCGCAAACTTTCCACCTTCCGTGGGCTGGCTTGCTTGCCGGTCTCGTAGTACGAGATTGCCGACCTGGAAGGTTCGTGGGCGAATCCTTCGATCGCGATATCTCTTTACTGCTTGTTGATACTCGACTATCCGAGCATTCGCGGCTTCTCATCTTTCTTCTAGGAAATTTTTCTCAATTCGAAGATTTTCCTCATTTTCCGTGTCGGAATAAGTGTGGACCCGGTGAGTGGGTTCGACCACTTCAATCGGGACCTTGGCTTCGAAGCCGTACGCGAGGGAGAATGGACTTTCTCCGATCGCTCGCCGCTGCGTGGTGCGATAAGCCCATAGGACTCGGTCGAGCTCATCCGCCCAATTTCCTCTTATGTCTTCCAATCTCTTTCGGATTCCGTCCACTATGGTCCGATTCACATTTTCGACCTGCCCGTTGGCCTGCGGATACGCCACGGAGACCTTGGTATGGCGGATATCGTGTCGGCGACAGAAGTCAGCAAACGCCTAGCAGTCGAACTGTCGCCCATTGTCGTTGACAATATGCCCGGGCAAGCCGAAGCGGCAAATCACCCTCTTCCATAGGAAGCGTCGGCATTGGTACTCGGTTATAGTGGTCAACGGTTCAGCCTCGACCCACTTGGTGAAGTAGTCGATAGCCACGACACAAAATTTCAGGCCCCCGGGGGCTACCGGTAATGGGCCAAATAAGTCGATTCCCCACTTAGCAAATGGGATAGCCGTGGTGACCGGTGTGTAGAAGGTAGCCGGCCGAGTGTCCTTTCTGGCGAACGCCTGACAAATGCCACATTTGGAAATCCACTCGATGCAATCTCGCATCATAGTCGGCCGATAATACCCCTGGACGACTAACTTGCGGGCGAGCGTGTGGGCGCCCTGGTGTGCGGCGCAGATGCCTCTATGAGCTTCGTCCATTATTTTCTCGGCCTCGGGCCTGAGCAAGCATCTCAACAAAGGACCTCCGAATGACCGTTTGTACAGTTGTCCATCAATAATCTCGAAAGAAGGGGCTTTTCGTCGGACCCTGGCGGCGACCCCCGGATCTTCCGGTAATTCGCCTGCTTCTTTGAATCGCCGAATGTCCTCTATCCAGAACATCTCGGGTTTTTCTTCCTGTCCCATTCCTTGCCGGTTACCTGCTGGACTTCTAATGTCGTTTCCTCGATACTCGGTCGATCCAGTTCCTCCTTCTAGCAGATCTTCACAAGGTGGTCCGGTACTCCCTCTAAGGCAATCTTAGATAATATGTCGGCTTCTACGTTATCTGCCCTGGCGATATATTCTATCTCGTAGGCTCCAAACTCCTTTAGCATCCCAACCGCCCGCTCTTTATATAAAGTCAGCCGCGGGCTCTTAGCCTCACACACGCCGGATATTTGCCCAACCACCAACCTGGAGTCAATCTTGATTCTCAGTCGCTCGACTCCTAGGGTCTTGGCGAGGCGGAGACCATTCAGCACAGCTTCGTATTCGGCTTCGTTGTTGGATGTCGGGAACAAGTAGCTTAAGGCGTAGTACAGCCGGAATCCCTCCGGGGTGATGAGCATAATTCCACCCCCGCAATGTCGTCGACTCGATGCTCCGTCCGCGTGCATTTCCCACCACTCGCCTAAATTGGTCTCAGTGGCATGCTCCTTCTCTTCTTCGCTCGCCGTGCACTCGACCAAGAAGTCGGCCAAGGCTTGACCTTTTATGGAAGGTCGGGACTGGTACTCAATCCCATACTGGGTTAATTCCACGACCCATTTCACCAGTCGGCCAGACGACGAGGGGTTTCGCAGGACACTCCCAAGCGGTTGGTCAGTCAACACTCGAACGGTGTGGGCTTGGAAGTACGGTGCTAGCATCCGCACGGTGATCACCAACGCGTATACAATCTTTTCCAGGGCGGTGTACCGTGACTCGGCGGCCTTCAGGGAGCGGCTTACGTAATAAACCGGGTGCTGAACGCGCTCCTTTTCTCGAACTAGCACCGAACTCACCGCCTTAGAGGAGGCGGCTAAGTACAAAAGTAAGGGCTCGCCGGCCTGGGGAGTAGACAATACCGGAGGTGTTGAAAGATATTGCTTCAGCTCTTCGAACGACTGCTGACACTCGGCGGTCCAAGTAAATCCTTCCTTCTTCTTCATGGCCTCGAAGAAAGGCACAGTCTTATCCGTCGCCTTGCTCAGGAAGCGGCTAAGGGCGGCCAGTCGGCTAGTCAACCGTTGCAAGTCTTTTACGGTGCTGGGAGGCTGCATGTCGATGATGGCCTGCACCTTCTCAGGGTTAGGCTCAATACCTCGCTTTGTGACCATATAGCCCAAGAATTTTCCACCCTGCACGGCAAAAGCACACTTCTTGGGATTCAGCCGGAGATTGTATCTTATCATCACTTTAAAACAGTCGGCCAGATCTTCCGCATGCTTGCTCTCTTCTTGGCTCTTGACGAGCATGTCATCGACGTATGCGGCCATCGATTTTCCCAGCAAGTGCTGGAACAGTCGGGCCACCATTCGCGTGTAAGTGGCTCCAGCATTCTTAAGCCCGAAGGGCATGACTCGATAGCAATAGACCCCATCCGGTGTTAGAAACGCGGTCTTTTCTTCGTCCGCCGAATGCATGAAGATCTGGTGGTACCCCCTGAAGGCATCCATGAAGGCTGACCCGGCGGTCTCATCAACCAACTGATTAATTCGCGGCAATGGGAACGGGTCCTTAGGGCAAGTCTTATTGAGGTCGGTATAATCGACGCACATCCGCCACGCCGGGGGTTTTGGTACAAGAACCACGGTTGCCAGCCACTCCGGGTATTTGACCTCTCGGACATGTCCGGCCGCTAGCAGCGTGCTTACCTCCTTTTTTACGAATTCTCTCCGATCGTTGGCCAGGTACCGCTTCTTTTGTGCGACTGGTCGATGCTCGGGGTCTACAGCGAGTCGATGCGATATAATGGATCGATCGACACCGGGCATGTCCTCTGGACCCCAGGCGAAAACCATCCGGTGTTCCCGGAGCACTTTTATGATTTCTCCTCTTACCTCCTGAGGGAGGCCGACTCTGATTCGGACCTGCCTGTCCGGTTGTTCAGGATCAATCTCGACTTCCTCCAGCTCAACAGCCGGCTCCGGGCGAGGTATCATTGTTTTCTTTGGGGGCCTTTCCGTGATCTCATGGACCTGCGTCTCGCGCTTGCCCATCCCTCGGCAGGCTTGCAGGTAACAATCTCGGGCGACTTTCCGATCGCAGCGCACCGTACCTATCCCATTCGGCGTACGGAATTTCAGGCAGAGGTGTTCGATTGAAATCAGAGCTCCTAGATCCTCTAAACCCGGTCGTCCGAGTATAGCGTTATGCGAGCAGGTCAAATTCACCAGGATGAATTTCATACTGAGCTTCTGTATATCGGGGTAACTGCTAAGCTCAACTGGTAGGGTGATGGATCCTTCCGCCTCCACCGAGTCCCCAGTGAAGCCGACAAGGGGAGTTTTGACGGGATTTAGCTGTTCTCGGGTCAATCCCATTTTAATGAAGGTCTCCAGGTATAGCACGTTGACGCTGTTCCCGGTATCGACCAGGATTCGGCGAACGACTACCCCCTTGATATCCATGGCTATTACCAGCGCGTCTCGATGCGGCGTCTCTTCAGCCGGTAAATCCCTATCGGTGAAAGTGATGGGCTCTCGGCACACCTTCTTGGAGTTCTCCTCGCGCCCATACACCGTCCCAACATACAGCTGTCGAGCCCAGGCCTTTCGAGTGTTTGCCGAGTCTCCACCTTCCGGCCCGCCAACTATCATGTTGATAACCGGCTTTTGGCGCCACTGGGCCTCGTCTTCTTCGGATGCCGAATTCTTGCCCAGTCCGCTCTCGGCGGCAGCGGCGGGATCCTCGTCCCCTCGATTGGCCGACCTCCACCTCCATTGATTAGGAGGCGGGGTTCCTTGCTGGATGATACCCTCCATGATCTTCTTCAGGTAAAAGCATTCTTCTGTGCTGTGGGTATAAGATTTATGGTAACGACAGTATTTAGAGATCTTACCCGTCTCCTCGCTCGTGGCACGGTCGTCAATTGGTGGAGGCGGCGGCGGGGCGACCGCTTGTATTTCATGCATCGGCCACTCGGGAGCCGGCCGGTAGGGGTGTACGGCGGGCCTGTCATAAGGTCGCCTGACTTCGGGTCGTCGGGTTACGTCCGGGCGCCTTTCCTTGGTTTCGGCTCGCGTTCTCTTTCCGCCGGCGGATCCGCCGACTTCACGTTGTCGTTTGTGTTTCATAGCCTGCTCTGTGTTGGCCCTCTTGTTTGCCATGTGAATGGCTTCCGCGTAGGTAGCCGAGCGGTTGTCCCGCAGATCTCGGTATAGCTGACCGGACCGCAAGGACTCGATGAAGAAGGTGAGTGCCGTCTGGTCCTCGACCTCCTCTATAGACTGGATTTCCTTCTGCCAGCGAGCCAGATAAGTTTTCAAGGACTCGCCTTCATCCTGATGAATGTCGCCCAGGTGTGTCAGGTCTTTTTGTGGTTTGATATTAGCGGCATAATGGCTCATGAAGCGGTCCGCTAGCTCTTCGAAGCTACGAATCGACCCTGGTGGTTGTGCCACTAGCCACCTCTGTGCCGGTCCTTTTAACATGGGCAGAAAAGCGCGACACATGACCGGGTCCCGAACTCCCAAGACCTGCATCTTGGCTTGGTAGCTTAGCAAATGCTCTCGATGATCGCCGGTCCCATCGAACGTGGCCTGCTCCGGGAACTTGAAATCACCCGGTATCTTAAAGGCCATGACCTCGTCCGAGAAGGGTAGGGCGGTTAATAACGTACGTCCTGGGGATTTGGCTTTTCCCTCCATCTGTTCTTTCAAATTTCGCACTTCTTGGACTAAGTTTGCCACTTCGACCCTCTCCCGGGTGTGGTTTCCTGTTGATTCCGTGCTCTCACCGACCTCAGACTCGGCCGGTTGGTCGTGGTTGTGGACGGGCTGCTCTACACGGCGAGTTTCAGTCCTGGTTCTTTTGGTACGGTTCTTCTCACGTGCAGTTTGCCGACCGCGAGCAGCTAACGGGGCACGACTGGGTTCCCTCCGACCCAGTCGTTCTCTTGCCGACTGTCGTCCGGCGCTCGGACCCAACCGAGAATGAATGGACTGTACCGGCTGGCTCTCGGCCTGGCGGTTCGGTTGCCGGTCATCGGGCCTATGAGACGGCTGCTGATTGCGAGTGACGGATCGTTCTCTTATTCCTCAGCTCGCCTCGGCGCATGCACGCCCAATCGCACGTAATTGCTCAGGCGTAAACTGCACCTGAGGCGGCTATTGATTCATCGGTGGTGTCGGTGGCGGTGTTGTCTCGTTTTCCCGGCTCCGGGTGTTTCTCCGATTCAATTGATTTCTCAAGTCCGCCCCCAGTCTGTTATCGTGTCGGCTCGATTGTTCCTCACTTCCTGCCATGTCAGGAGTTTTTCTTATTCGTCTGAGATTCTTCTTGTCGTTTCCAGAACTCGCCTTGCTCAGGAAGACACGCGACTCTTAGTTTCAATCCCCACAGACGGCGCCAGTGATGGTTTTTGGGTTTTCAGGCCCAAGGAGGTCCAACACAACCTTTAGCTGGAGGATACACCTTTCAATAAAATGAGTGTCTCAAAGGAAAGAAAGTGCTTGCTTAGAATCTCTTCTATTCCCTCTCCGGGTCCTCTTCTGTGTCTGTCCTCTACAAGAGTGGAGGAGCCTTTATATAGCGGCTCCTCCCCCACTGACTTGAAGGCCTTTACTAGCCGACTTCAAGACTAATTAAGTATCGAGCCGTTGGTCGCCTTTACTGAGTCGGCCAACGGCTCTATCAAGCTCGTAACAGCCGGACCAAGTCCAGCCTTTTAATGCTCTAACGGTTCCTTATTTAAGAGTCTCTTTGATGATCCCAACGGCTCCTTGAGCCGGGTCTCTCTCTGGGTTTGGGGCCTGGCCGACTCCTCGCCCTCGACCCAAGCTCCTGCTGGGCTCTTCTTAGCAATCCCGAGCTAGGTCCCCGTGCTTGGGCCTGGGCCGATTCCTGGACTCGGCCCAAGCACCCACTGGGCTTCTCCTGACACAAGCCCACCTTTCCCATCTTGGGCTCTCCTTTGGGCCAATCTTTCGTGGGCCGGGGTCCTCACCCCATCAGCAGCTTTGAAGAAAGGAGAAAAACATGATATTGTATTCTACAACAATTGTCCAGTGGAAAAAAATCATCTATATTGGTCAAGACATAGGAAAAATCCTGCGTGATCGAAATATTTGTCCAATGCAAGTGCTTTCATGGAAGGATATACAAAACACAGAAAAGCAGCGCATGTGGGAAACAGTAAAGGTATTAAGTTAATAGTGCCAAACAATCAAAATATTTCTATGCATTAGTTATTTAACATTATTTACAAATTTAATAATTGTGTGTTGATATTTAAATTAAAAGATTTATGTATTCTTACAAATTCTTATAGGAATGTTTTGATAATCCCAATATTGAATTATACCATGATGATACCCTAGAGCATATGTGTACTTTGTGGACAAATTGGAGGTAAGTTTTGAATGAAAAATTTGTGAGGCCTTGCAAAAGTAAGATTGAGACTTTAAAAAATGTTCCACCTAAAGTAAATGTTGAAGATTGGAAGTTGCCTGTCACTAACAAGTTTATGATAGAAAAGTTTCAGGTATGCTTTTATAGAAAAGATGGTTTTACATATTATAAAATTTATTTATTTTATTTAAATAATTAGTTTCATTTGAAATTCATGCAGAAGATCAATGAACAAAATACTAAGAATAGGTCTGCATTAGATATGTGAATGCATCATCGCACAGGGAATGAACCACACCGCCACATAGAGAAATCATATATGAAAATGTACTAATTAAACTATACTTGTGGTAGTTATCTATGAAGTTCTTCACCTAAAATGACTTTTTTTTTCCTCAATTTATAGGGAGGTAAAGATTCAACACCACCTGAGTTGAGAGTAATTTTCTTAAAGACAAGATGCAAAAATGAAAAACTAAATGGGACGAGAGAAAAAGCAAAATATGTAAATATCATTATTTAGTCCCTTTGCATAATATTGTTTATTTTTTATCTTGATACCTTTTCATTTACTTTTGACTATTGTAAACTTTTTATAGGATGAAATTGTGAAGACTATTATGATCAATCCATCACTTTCAAACCTTGAGGTTGTTGAAAAACATTTTAGACAGCAGCGCCATGGTCATGTATATATAGCTATGGGGGTGGAGTAAAGCGAAATAATTTTAATGACTCTAAATCTACTTATATCAAAGAGTTAGAGGCTAAGCTCCATGAGAATGATGAAGAAAACCGTGACCTTAAGAGTCACATGAATGTATTTGAAAGTAGGTTGATCCGAATAGAAAATAGAGATTTACCATCACTTGGAACTGTAACTAGTGATGACATTCAACAGGTACATAAAGTTAATTGAGACAAAAATTTAGTTGTTGCTTATTATATAAAGAAATACAGATTAACTAACTTGTGTTATTTTTGGATTTCATTGTACCAAATGACTATATTTTTATATCGTTGCAGGGTGCTTAGAACTCAAGATATTAACATTGTTTCTTTTGACTTTAGTATTAAGGTAAAATACAAATTTCTATTACTTTAACGAGTATATGTATATATATATATATATATATATATATATATATATATATATATATATATATATATATATATATATATATATATATATATATATATATATATATATATAAGTTGTGACTTTTAGAAAATTTTGTGTTAGATGACTTCTAGGGGCGTATCAAGTTATTTATTTATTTATATTTGTATTAGCATAATGTTATTACCTCCGTTTTGAATATTCTTATATTTTGCATTACAATGTAAGTAACTTCTACTGACAATGTGCTTTTGGATGATGTAAGTGTAAGAATTAAATATATCACATGCAACGTATAATATGTGATAATAGGATCGCACTAACCTCCTACCACAGTTCTTGTGTTGATGATGGTTGAATGATCTAGACTGCTGCAGAGTTTACATGAGTGTTTTATCTCTCACTTCTACTCAACTCTCTCTAGATGGTGTATGAGGTATTTAATGTGAGCAGTGAGAGGACTAGTGACCTTATATAACCACTGGTCATCATTGTGGTTGTTGTATGTTTTTAGGTCTCCTAAACCCTAACCAGACTCCAAACCATAATGGAAGTCTAGTTATTAAGTTATTAGTGTTGCACCATATATCAAATACGTACTTAATATTATCATAACTTATCTTAATGTTATAATAATGATAACAGGAAAATGTTACATTCTCCCACTTGGTGTAAATACTATAACTCAATAACAGAAAACACCAATCATAGTGATATGTTCTCATTAGCACGAGTAGTATCCATTATGATCAAATGCAAACTTCCCTTGAGCACTTAATTAGGAAACAAAACTTAATGAAACAAACCATATGTTTATTTCTAGTTCAACTGAAGTACATTTTCTCAGTAATATAAAGCAAATGAAGGTGTACACACTTAATTGAGAAAAATGTCTGAATGCCAAAGAATTTCATTGAAACTGAATGTATATATACAAATTACAAAGTGGATGAAAGTCACATTTTCTGAACCAGATCCTTGAATTTAAATGGAGGCATGCCTTTAGTCAAGGGATCTGCTAACATCAGCGCAGTATTAATGTGTTCAATGAATACAACTTTATTTTTACACGCTCCCTAATGGCTAAGAACTTGATGTCGATGTGCTTACTCCGACTCCACTTTTGTCGTTCTTAGCTAGGAAGACTGAAACTGAGTTGTCACAATAGACTTTCAACGACTTAGATATAGAGTCCATAATTCTAAGCCCAGAGATAAAATTCTTTAGCCACACACCTTGTGAAGTAGCCTCGAAACCGGAAACGAACTCGGCTTCCATGGTAGAAATAGCTATTAAGGACTGTTTAACAGTTCTCCATGAAATAGCCCCACCGGCTATGGTAAAGACGTACCTTGAAGTTGACTTTTGAGAGTCAACACAGCCAACGAAGTCCGCATAAGAATAACCGACAAAATGTAAATAGTCCGTCTGCCCAAACCCAAAAGCTGGTAACCTTTGGTTCCTTTTAGATACCTTAGAACCCTCTCTATAGCTCTCCAATGGTCTAACCCGGATTGTGCTGGTAAAGTCCGACCATTCCGACCGCAAAAGCAATGTCCGGCCTTATACAGACTTGAATATATCCAAGACATCCAACCGCTGCAGCATAAGGGATGTTCTCCATGAATTCTTTCTCCAAATCATTTTTTTGGACATTGGTCCAAACTGAATTTGTTCCCCTTAGCTATGGGAGCAACGTCAGGTGAACAATTTTGCATCTGAAATCTCTCTAAAACTTTGTTTAGGTTTCTTGAGATAAAACCAGTATACCTCAGGTCCTATCTCTGTGAATTTTAATGCCAATAACATAAGAGGAATCACCCATATCCTTCATATCAAAGTTCTTAGAAAGAAATTGTTTGACATCACGAGGCATCCATTTATCATTGGTGGCAAGTAAGATATCATCTACATATAAAACAAGAAAACAAATTTTACTCCCACTCACCTTCTGGTATATACAGTGATCTAAAGGATTTTCAACAAAACTAAATGAATAAATTACCCCATCGAACTTGATATACCATTGATGGGAAGCTTGTTTTAAACCGTATATAGATTTCTTAAGCTTATCTCACCACCCCTAGAAGAGAAACCTTCAAGTTGTTTCATATAAACCTCCTCTTCTAGATCACCATTAAGGAAAGCGGTTTTCACATCCATTTGTTGTAACTCAAGATTAAAATGTGTAACTAATGTCAGAATGATCCAAAGTGAATCTTTCTTTGATACAGGAGAAAACGTCTGCTTGTAATCGATTCCTTCCACTTGAGTAAATCCCTTGGCAACAAGTCGGGTCTTGTATCTCTCAATGTTACCTAATGAGTTTCTTTTAGTCTTAAAGACCCAGCCAATAGCCTTGGCCCGATTAGGCAACTCAACAAGATCCCAAACCACATTGTCCTTCATGGAATTCATTTCATCCTTCATGGCTTCCAACCATGAGTCAGACTGTGCACAACTTGTGGCTTGAGGGTTTAGGGTTTCAAAACGGTAAAGAATTATAAACTGAATTATTCTTTAAGTTAAGATGAAAGAGACCATCAGACAATGCACCAGTACCAACACAAGTAGAATTACAAAATAACTTGAAATAATTGGTATTAAATTCAAATGAATATCCAAAGGGTACAAGTCTCGAAACTGAAACTAAGTTCCTTGAAAAGGTAGGAACATAAAATGTCTTTCTAACGCCAGTACAAAACCATTGTTCAAAACTAATGTGCAAACTCCGACAGCTTTTACTTGTGATGCAATCTTTTTTCCAGAGAAGATGCAACACTCAGTTCTCGTCGACTGTCTCAGTTTTGTCCCTGCAAAGAGTTTACAATTTGGATTGATGAACCAGAGTCAACCCACCAAGAATTCGTACTAACTTTTGACATATTAGATTCGAAACAAACAAAAGAAGAAGAAATATTACCTTTTTGGGACATCCATTTCTTAAACCTAATACAATCCGTCTTCATGTGTCCCTTTTTTTACAAAAGAAACACTTCCGTACCTTATTAATATCTGCTTTTGGGTTAATTTCCCCTTAGCAGCCATGTTAGTAGATGCCTTAGACTTTCCACATTTCTCTTAGGCTTAGTTATGGCCACTAAAGCACTCTCCCCAAGCTCAGTCATAAGCCTTGTTTCCTCTTGAGTACACATGGTGATCAATTCATTGATAGACCATTCCTGCTTATGCGTATTATAGGAAACCTTAAATGTGATGTGATCTTGAGGAAAGATATTTAGTGCAAAATGCACCACAAAAGCATCTGGAAGAGTAATTTCCAACTTCTTTAACTGAGCCGCGATGTCCCTGACTTGCATAATGTGTTTTCACGTGCTTTGACAGTGGAAAGACGCATATGATAAACTGCATTATCAGGGTACTGGCCAAAGATTTCTTTGATCAACGAATTGTTCATCAATAGCCTTGAGAAAAGGTTTAATTTCATTAATTCCATCAACGGAACCACGACTCACTTTGGAAATTTTTGACTTAATGAGGAGCACGCCTAAGAGATTTGTTGTCTCCCATTGCTCGGATAGCGCTACATCTGCCTCAGTGCTTTCCTCAGTAATCGCGGGAGGTTTCTCGTTGCAGATAGCATAATCAAACCCTAATATTTCCAAATTCAGAAGAATAGCATCTTTCCACTAATTGTGGTTGTCATAGTTAAGGATAGGAACTTCAATAGTTATTGACTGAGTGATAGGTAGAGCTGCTATAAAGAATAATAATGAATGCTTGGTTAGTATTTTTTGAGGCACAAAAAATAGAGAGAGATACTGAAGTACATAATATTACCAATGTAAAATTATGCAAAAGATAAATTCGGATGCCATAAAAATTGCATGTGGACTAAATTTTTACGCATAATGAATCTATCAAAACTGAATGGTGGAAACGGAATGGGTACGATTTGAGTTTTTCCACCCTTAATGACAAAACTACCAAACTATATGCGATACATAATCCTTGTGGGCAAATTATGATAATAGTTTAGTATTTCATCCTAATTAACACTACAAATATAACAAAATTGCATGTGAGCTAAATTTTTCCATATTACGCAGAATTAACTACAATATTCTTGCCTTAACTTTATGTAAGTAAAACCTGATATGCAATTTTGATAAATTAAAGATGATGTGGCTACTCTATAATTGACCAAAATAAAACATAATCGCACTAGCAAGAAAGCCTAATAACAAACAGATTAAACCAAAATATGATAGACAATCCTTAGGTATACTCACAAGAAAGTTGGTCGAGACGAAGCTCAGTTAAATATTAACTCCTTAGATAGAGTAGCATCGCAAGGGGACTAGTAGCAACAAGGCCTTTAAGCCAAGGCCATAGAACTAGTATTCCTCCCAAGAAACTTTCATAATTCATGTGTAAGTAAAATCATTTGAGAGATCTAAAGAGTGTAAATTCACCTATGGATAAGGCTTTGAATATGGTAAACTATGAATCGTTTTATGTACTTTATGTGCTTTAAGATCTTTATAAGAGCACGAGTAGAGTAATAACTGAAGAGTAAGAATATGCAAAATCTAACCTTAAAGGAACTAATTCCCCTAAAAGGCACTAAATCATGCATAAGCATATAATTCAGACCTAAAAATGCTCTAAATTTATTCTTAAAGTACATGCTTTTCTACAGGCATAATTATAGCAGTCAAATAATTATTGTAGTAAAGAGATATATATCATGCTCAGATTATGCATATTACTAACTAATACTCCACAATTAAATTGCAATACTTAAGACAATTCAATCTGAAAAACATTATTAAATTAAAATTCAACTGAAAATTGAAACTAAATAATTATTCAAAGTTGAATAATAATTTAATAATAGACTTAATAAAAAAATTCAATTGGATAATTAAATTAGAAGAAGTCCATATATGATGAAGATATTAAACTGAAGGAATCCAAAACCAAAACAGGCCCAGAAAAAAAAAATTAAGGGAGCCCAGGTTTGGCCGAATTGGCTCATCATCATCTTCTCTAATAGTAAACCTAGAGCACAGACCGATAACACAAGCGACGCCTAGCCATAGAAGATAAACATCAGCCAAAAGGTCACCGACGTCGCCAATAGGAAAGCAGACAGCAGCATCGTCGTCGGGAAACCCAGCGCCGCCACGCCACCTGGACTCCACGCAACGCCGACGCCACAGCCACGTCGCAAACCAGTCCACCCAAAGGTTCCTCTGCATCGCCATCAAACCGTCTCCAACACCGGAACTCCATTGTTGATTGCAACCGCAGGAAAAAACGACGGAACAAGTAAAAAAAATGCTTAAATAAAAAAAGTCGTCGCCTCCACCAACAACAATGACCGTCGGCGATGTGACAAAACATGGCGAAGCAGTAGAAAAAATGGTGAAGTAGTAGAAAAAAAATATAATATCCAATTGATTTTTTTTTTTTTTTGTTTCTTAATGCGAAAAATTATTTTCAGCAACCTAGAAAATATAATTGTGAACTCAAGAATATTTACATATGTATCTCAATTATACAAATATTTATACAACATATGAAAATATTATATGCAATTAAAAAGAACCAGGCAAAGATTATTTATGGCTCGGATACCAACTGTAAGAATTAAATATATCATATGTAACCTATAATATGTGATAATAGGATCGCACTAACCACCATCAATAGTTCTCGTGTTGATGGTGGTTGAATGATCTGAACTGCTGCAGAGTTTACATGGGTGTTTTGTCTCTAACTTCTACTCAACACTCTCTAGATGGTGTATGAGGTATGTAATGTGAGCAGTGAGAGGACTAGTAACCTTATATAACCACGGGCCATCATTGTGGTTGTTGCATGTCTTTAGGTCTCCTAAACTCTAACCAGACTCCTAACCATATTGGAAGTCTAACTATTAGGTTATTAGTGTTG
>NW_017618108.1:15000-18025 GCF_001879475.1 Ipomoea nil | reverse complement strand
GAGCAATACAATATTTCTATCCTCTTGCGAGGTCGGTCAACCCCCACGCCCGACGACACGTACGCTGCACTGCGCTACGCTGGGCGGGTTCATTGCGAACGCCCGCCCTCCGCCCCTACGGCGCACCGTAATTCGTTAACGAACAGCTTACTAGACGATTGGACACGTGCCTCGGCAACTCACAACCTACTGACGGTATATTGCAGATTCACGTTTGCTCGATTGACCGAATTCACGTGCCAATGATGTTTTTTTGCATGTCCGTCTCCGTCCGGTGCGCCGCCCCGCCTTGCGACTCCGATGGGTCTATGCCGGTCCCCAATAATACGTACGAGCGGCGGGAACACTCGTACGAGGCCTACGGGACGAGGGGGGCCCGTCCCAACACGTTCCGAAAAAAGTCGACCGGCACCTCAACTACCATACCCCCCCTATAGTAGTTAAAAAAAAAAAAAACCCCAGTGACAGCAGTAGACACGGTTTGTCCCGTAAATCACACGGTCATTTCGGGTGGTTCCGTGCATTTTTTTTCAAATGTTATTGCATGGTCCTTTAGTTTAGAGCATTTTAACAATGCTTGGTAAATTTCAAAGCGTTTGGATGATTATTTCATTGAAAACGACGATGTCCAAATTTATGCCCCAGCTGTCCGCAAAGTTCCTTGTCTGACTTAGCCAAGTACTTGGGATTGTTGGGAATGTGAGAGGAATATATGGCATATCGTTTGCCTCACTAATTAAATAGTACAATAAGCTCTAAAACAAATGTATATGCCATTTTGGCACGAGAACGACGTAAAACGACATAGGCCAAGGCATAACACAGAACCGTCGTAAAAGTACTGGGGTGGCAGGCGGGTAAACCTCTGTTGCGTGATATTTTCCGCATCCGTCCGCAACTGTGCGCAATTTGGGCGCCCTCGTTCCGCATAAGTCCGCAACCTCGGCACCCTCGTTCCGCATAAGTCCGCAACCTCGGCACCCCCGTTCCGCATAAGTCCGCAACTTGGGCACCCTCGTACCGCAACTTTCCGCAACCTCGGCACCCTCGTACCGCAACTTTCCGCAACCTCGGCACCCTCGTACCGCAACTTTCCGCAACCTCAGCACACCCGTACCGCAACTTTCCGCAACCTCGGCACACCCGTTCCGCATAAGTCCGCAACCTCGGCACCCCCGTACCGCAATTTTCCGCAACTTGGGCACTCTCGTACCGCATAAGTCCGCAACTTGGGCACCCTCGTACCGCAACTTTCCGCAACCTCGGCACCCCCGTACCGCAATTTTCCGCAACCTCGGCCCACCCGTACCGCAACTTTCCGCAACCTCGGCCCACCCGTACCGCAACTTTCCGCAACCTCGGCACCCCCGTACCGCAATTTTCCGCAACGTCGGCCCACCCGTACCGCAATTTTCCGCAACGTCGGCCCACCCGTACCGCAACTTTCCGCAACCTCGGCACCCCCGTACCGCAACTTTCCGCAACCTCGGCACCCCCGTACCGCAACTTTCCGCAACCTCGGCCCACCCGTACCGCAACTTTCCGCAACCTCGGCACACCCGTACCGCAACTTTCCGCAACCTCGGCACACCCGTACCGCAACTTTCCGCAACCTCCGGCCACCCTCGTACCGCATAAAGTCCGCAACCTCGGCACCCTCCGTACCGCATAAGTCCGCCAACCTCGGCCACCCTCCGTACCGCAATAAGTCCGCAACCTCGGCACCCTCGTACCGCATAAGTCCGCAACCTCGGCACCCTCGTACCGCATAAGTCCGCAACCTCGGCACCCTCGTTCCGCAATAAGTCCGCAACTTGGGCACCCTCGTACCGCCAACTTTCCCGCAACTTGGGCACTCTCGTACCGCAACTTTCCGCAACTTGGGCACTCTCGTACCGCAAACTTTCCGCAACTTGCGGCAACCCCTTCGCCTACCGCCAACTTTCCGCAACTTGGGCACCCTCGTACCCGCCATAATTCCGCAACCTCGGCACCCTCGTTCCGCATAAGTCCGCAACCTCGGCACCCTCGTACCGCATAATTCCGCAACCTCGGCAACCCTCGCTACCGCCCATGAGTCCGCAACTTAGGCCACCAACGTTGCGCATAAGCCCGCAACTTAGGCACCCTCGTTCCGCATAACGTCCGCAAACTTAGGCACCCTCGTACCCCATAAGTCCGCAACTTGGGCACACTCGTTCCGCATGAGCCCGCAACGTAGGCACCACTCGTTCCGCACAAGTCCGGCACTTAGGCACACTCGTTCCGCATGAGTCCGCAACTTAGGCACGCTCGTACCCCATAAGTCCGCAACTTGGGCACACTCGTTCCGCATGAGCCCGCAACGTAGGCACACTCGTTCCGCACAAGTCCGGCACTTAGGCACCACTCGTTCCGCATGAGTCCGCAACTTAGGCACACTCGTTCCGCATATGCCCGCAAACGTAGGCACACTCGTTCCGCATGAGTCCGCAACGTAGGCACGCTACTTCGGCACACTCGTTCCGCACAAGTCCGCAACTTCGGCACACTCGTTCCGCAACTGTCCGCTACTTAGGCACACTCGTTCCGCAACTGTCCGCAACTTAGGCGCACTCGTTCCGCATGAGTCCGCAACTTAGGCACACTCGTTCCGCATATGCCCGCAACGTAGGCACACTCGTTCCGCATATGCCCGCAACGTAGGCACGCTCGTTCCGCACAAGTCCGCAACTTAGGCACGCTCGTTCCGCACAAGTCCGCAACTTAGGCACGCTCGTTCCGCAACAAGTCCGATACTTAGGCACACTCGTTCCGCACAAGTCCGCTACTTAGGCACACTCGTTCCGCATGAGTCCGCAACTTAGGCACACTCGTTCCGCATGAGTCCGCAACTTAGGCACACTCGTTCCGCATATGCCCGCAACGTAGGCACACTCGTTCCGCACAAGTCCGGCACTTAGGCACGCTCGTTCCGCACAAGTCCGGCACTTAGGCACACTCGTTCCGCATGAGTCCGCAAACTTAGGCACGCTCGTTCCGCATA
>NW_017618107.1:0-13232 GCF_001879475.1 Ipomoea nil | reverse complement strand
CCGTGGTGCTAAGGAAAAAGGGTAAAGAGCACATTTGTGCAAGGACTCAAGGGTTATTAAGGACCCACAAGGAAATAAGATGACTCGTAAAGTCACCGAGACATTCCGCAACAAGATTAGGTAACCAACTGCACTTCAAGAAGAAGAGGAACATGCAAAGGCACCTTCATCATTAAAAGTAACACAAAAGGGCACAGCAAGCCGAACCCTATGGGAGACATGAAGTCTTACTAAGAATTTCATTCACTAAAAAGGAGATGAAATTCAATAAGGAGAGAAAGTCAACCGAAGTTTATTGACTCCCAAGAGACTTTGGGAAGAATTTGGGAAGTGCGCCCTAAAAGATTGGCATGGTTGACCAAACTTGGTCAAGATCTTGGGCGCAGTAAAGAGTAAGTGTTGAATCATCATGGGATTCATCACAAAAATTCCTTCAAAAGCGGTAAAAATGGATGAGACCTTAGCATGGGAAGAAAATATCAACGGAAATCTTAGAGGCAAGACTAAAGAAAAAGGGCCATCAGTTCGTCTTGACGTCATAATCAGGCTTCAAACAGGAATAATCACTCAATGCCGAGAATCCTTAAACCATCCTAGCCGAATTCCATCCCTTCCTTTGACAATCGAACCCCGTCTTATTGCAAAACCCTTTCTACCCTTCAAGCCTCATTCTTGATTCCCCATTTTAACGATTCCATACAAGGTAGCAACCTCACCTCCTAAGTCGCAACTTTGAAAACTTTGATCCTAATTCCTAAATTCAACTTGTCCTCAAGTTTGAAACCCGAACCGTCCACTATCTTTATCCTCCTAACCAATCGTTCCCAAAAACCCAGCATACATAGATATATAATTATATATTTTCCTCGTAGAATACTTTCTGTACATAACCACCGTACTAGTTTGACTCGTTATCCCTGTAATAATTTCTAAGCTTCGGAGACGAAGCTTCTCGAAAGGGGAGGGGGGAGGAGAGTGTAACACCCCGTGTTACGGCCTCCAATCCCGAATTAATTATTTAATTAATTCTGATAATAATAATTAAAAAGGATTTAATTTGGTTAGGATTCCCTTTAATTAATTAATGTGGTCCACCATGGATTGTGGACCCTTGCCTAAACTAAAGTCTTAAGCCTATTAGGAATAAAGAGAGTAAACCTTTTACTAGTCAGATTCTAACTAGGAATCCTAGACCTATATATCTATTAGGAATAAAGAAAGTAGGCCTTTGTTATTCAGATTATGATTATGATTCCTGATTCTATAAATAGGGATTAAAGCAATTAGAAACCTTACCACCCATAGTTATATTAAACAAAAATATTCCCGTGAGATTCCCCACCACCATGCCTAGGGGAGATCAATCGGATGGGAAATCTTAGAGAAGAACTTTAATAGCCAAGGGGGATTAATTAAGGCTAAGAGGTAACCCATGTCTCAACAAAACCTATTTTCTTTGCTATAACCTCTTCTTTGGCTCCTTATTCTATGCTTGTGTCTTTATGAAATCTTCTATGATAATTGTGATATGATCTTGATAATTGATGAGATGATTTTATGTGTGATCTTGATGATCTTGATGATGACAAGGAGGATTCTTGTGTGTGTTGATTCTTGATAAATCTTGATGTTCTTCATTTTAAAGATAAAGTATGATTTTGTGATTTAAATATGATTAGAGCCCTAGGTTGAATTGGGAATTTGTATTTATGATGTTCTTGATATATATTTGGGTGGGAATTCACATGCTCGGGTGTTGTTTATGTTTAGAAGTCATAATAGGATGTGTCCTATGTGATTCTTGCTTTTGATCCATTAATTGTCTACGTGGTGTCGTTATTTGCATTTTAAGGTGTCTAAGCATGGTTTTGGGTTCCATGAAGGATCCCGAGATGTTTATTTTGATAAAGAGTCAGTGGGGGGGTTGGTGGGGGTAGGGGGACCCACCACCTATCCGCTGCCCAAAGAGACGCCGTTGGCAGCGGGCAGCCGGCGGCCGAAGACTGCCCGCGGGCACCACTGCCCGGATGTCTGTCGCAGGCGGGCTGCCGGCGGGTGGTCCTCCACCCACCGGTTACCCGCCGGTCCTCCACCCACGGTTGCCCAATCCCCGTGGTGTCCCAACGGACCCCGTTTGTCGTGCACGAGTCTAGTTTGATGTTTCGGGTGCCAATCGCAGGATAGAAGAGTCTTAGGAATTGCATGCTAGTTGAATCGGTACCCGTTGGCCTAGGTGGAAGATGCATGAACCCTTATGACTATTCTTAGTATGTGAATGATCACACGTAAGTTTCTTTATATGCCTCCCCCTTCCCAATGTGCTAATATGTGCTACTATGTGTTATGTGATGCATGATTCCCCAATTTGGTTGCGATCAAATTGGGTGTTCCTGAGCGGTTCAGAAGTTGGCTGCGTTAAATTGGTTACTTATGAGCTGCGGTTCATTTTCCTGGCTGCGGTCACTGATTAACTTCTTGGGCTATAGCCCACATGGGCCTCGTGTGCTATGGTTCACCGACTGAATCACACCAGCGGTGTACTAGCCTGAGGAAGGCCATAGTCCACCGAATGAATGATCAGGCGGTGTGTAGGGCTATGGTCGGCTGCGATCCACCGAGTGATGGGCCTGCGGTGTGTAGGGTCGTAGTCTCCGAGGATCATCGCCCACCGAATGAGTCCCTCAGGCGGTGTGTAGGGCTTGATCCGCTACGATCCACCGACTGTGCTCGTCTATGGTGTGTAGGGTCGCAGTCCACAAAAGAGGATCGCAGTCCACTGACTGAGCGCGCGTCAGCGATGTGTAGGGCTGTGATCCGCCGTCGAACTATTAGCGATCTATACGGTTTGTTGCGATCAACCCCTTCATGCTGCGGTATGAGGTAGGGTGCTGCGGGGCCGTGTTAGTACTATATCTACTAACCTTCATGTTCGGGGCATGCGATTGGTCCCGTGGCGCCACCAAAGTGTGCTTGTGTGACTTGAATGATGATTGAATGATGATGTGAATTATTTGAAAGTGAACTGTGACTTTAGATACATGTTCTTTATGATATTGTCTCTGTATAGCGTATTATCATTGTTTAATGTGCTTATCCCTATCTGTCGAGTCTATTCCTAGTTTTAAAGCTAGAGTCTCCTAAGTATATATATCCTCCTACTTTCAAAATGGTTTTCGTGTATATATATATATATATATATATATATATATATATATATATATATATATATATATATATTACCTATAATGTATTTCAACGCTTTGGAATGGGTTACCAGCATCATTCGTTGAACAGATATATTTGGCTTTCAGGCACATATGAGTAGACCCCGGAGCGCGCTAGAGATCCGAAGCGTAAATTAGCTAGTTCCCTTTCGGCCTGTGTGCCATGATTATGTATTGACATTGCTTTGAGGATATTTAGTTAGTTTAGCCTGTGCATCTGAGTTCTCCAGCTCAGATGTGGCATAGCACCCCGCACTCTTATGTTTGGTTTTGGGATTTAACGAGAATTTACCGTTATTATATAAGTTTTAAAAGTTTCAAAATTTCGGGGTGTTACACATCTTAAGTCTGGTTCAAAAGGTTGAATGGTGCTGGGTGGATTCACTGTTTGAGAAGTGATTCGAATTTCTGCTTCATTTTCTAGATTTCCAACTTCTCCAGTAATTGCATCCAAGGGCTGATTTGCAATTTCAACTTCAACTGCATCCCTAGGTTGATGTAACACCCCCAAAAACAAGGCCCAATTGAAGCCCTAACACAAGCAGATTAACAACAAAACTAGCACAGCGGAAGATAAACGGAAACTGGATAAAAGAAATCCAAAAAGGGGTGTTATGCCACGTATACCACACTAGGTAACGCTAAGGCAACAATCTGCAAGTGTATAATACTATCCCAATACATCAATCTAAAACAGTCTAAAAACCTTGGCGCACAGGCCACAAAAACACAAAGGTGCTAAGCTACCGGGCTCTAGACATCGCTCTCGTCTAAACATCACCTGAAAGATACAAAGATAGACATTGGGACGATGCCGGTCAGCGAATAATGCTGGTAACCCACCAATACCGTTAAGTATCATAAATAGGTAGATATAAGATATAAAAACCATTTTCGAAACGGAATACATATATATAAGTCAAAAGCCAAGATCAACAGTCAACACAAGACTCATCGCTCTCAAGATCACACGGGAACACATCCCAAACCACAAAGGTTATCCACACACAAGGATAAAGACTCACCCAACGGCAACACATGCCAAAACAACGCAAGCCTCCGTGACTACACCGTCACGAGAGAAGAACACACAACGCCGGCTTTACAAGCTCTCACAACATCACCCATCGCGAGTTGGTATGCCTTCCTTATGCCCTGTTCCAACCTTATGGCTACCCCTAACCTTGTATCTTCTTTCCAACCATTACCTCCAGGATCCCCTGTACAGCCAAGTCCAACCTTATTCCGCCGGACCGTCGTCCCCCACCTATAACCACCAACGAACCACCACCAATCACGGCAACACATGCCTGGATAACACATGTTATCCCCCAATCACGTGGACCCATCACTCAGGCCACAACTCCATATTCACGTCCTGGCCACCACGAGGACCGCTGCAATACCTTGGTGACTAGTGTCCCATACCACTAATCGTGCAATCCGGGTAGAGCCACACACGCACCACCACTCACACGAGAGTCAAACAACGGATTACAACGAAGGTATGAAACACACTCAATCAAGGAACGGGTCACAACCCAACGACAACAACGATGAATAACACAAGTTATCATCAACCAAACGGAAGGTACAAACAACACACACGCAAGCATTAAGACAATAAACTAGCATGCTTAACAACGGAGAAACTCAAGATAGTTCCGAGGAACACACAAGACACCTCTTGGTCCAACGAAACACAATGTTGAACTTAGCACGATTCAAGACACCAAAGTCCCCCATGGATACCTACCATATAGTTCTAGACATACGAAACATCAAGAAGACGATCAAATAGTTCCACAAAAGAACAACGGGAAGCCAAAAGACCAAATACCGAGTCAAACAAATCACGGGGAACAAATCCCGATCCAACTCCACTTGTGTACCCGCGGGTGGACCCACGGGTAGTGCCCCACCCGTGGTTCCGCCCGTGGGAACACATTCCCACAGGGCTTGTACCCGCGGGTAGGCGGCGGGGTGGTGCCCCGCCGCCGTTCCGCCCCGGGAACATTCCTGTTCCACCACAAATCCCTTCGGGGATTTTCTTCTCCAAACACAAATTCAAGTCCAAAACATGACAAATCTGACCAAACACAACAAAATGACTTGAACCATGGAAAATGCCAAGCAATGGCACAAAGGAACCCTAAACACAAGCTCTAGATATGCAATATCACAAGATAAATGCATAAACCCTTACATTTCATAGCAAAACACAAGAAGAATCCAAGAAATCACATATAGGTAAGCAAAATAGGTTTTGTAGAGCATGGGTTACCTCTTGTAGACCAAAAGACTTCTCTTACACCACAACAAGCTCTCCACTAGGCTCACTTCTCAAACCCACTTCAAGATCAAACCAAAAGATCATAAAGATCCTACCTTTAAGAAAAAGACAACTAAGATGGAACCAAAAAGACTAGACAAGCTTAGATCTTACCCTCCTAGATGCCCAAATAGGTGAAAGGTTGAATCTTGGAATCAAAACTTGGAATCTTGACAAGGGTCTCAACTTGGCTTGGAGAATAAGCTACACTTCTATTCTAGAGAGAAGGTAGAGATATTTTCTAGGAATTGTAAGGAATGAAATGAAGAAGTCTTCTAGGTTAGGATACAATACTAACTCTTGGTGAAAAGACAAGGATACCCTTACTAACCCTTAGAAAGTGTAAGGAACAAGGGAACTCCTCTCTAAGCACAAGGTACAACACAACTTTAAAGATTGACTAGTCAAATACTAGTCCTTGAGTATTAAAAATCAGGATTTTAGGAATCAATTCCTCAAAAGAATTAGAATTAATTACTCAATTAATTCATGGTTTGGAGTGTGGATTTTTGGGGTGTCACAGTTGATTTGCAATTTCAATACCAATTGCATCCGCACTTCATTTCTTACTGGATGAGAGATGGGATTTTCTAGAGAATTAATTTCCAACTCATCCATTCCTTGCAAAATATTTTCTTCACATGTATCATCAGTATCACAAAAATAAATATGACACTTGTTACCATTTTGTTCAATATTTTCGCCATTTTTGTCTAGAGCATCAATATTGACGTGTGATTTTTCATCAAATACCACGTGTATGGATTCTTCAAGCACCATTGTTCTTTTGTTCAACACTTTGAATGCTTTGCTGGTAGTCGAATATCCTAGAAAAATTCCTTCATCTGCACGCTCATCAAAAGCTTTTAGATGCGATTTATCATTAATATGAATAAAGCACTTGCATCCAAAATATAAAAATAACCATATTTTGGTTTTCTCCCTTTATAAAGCTCATATGGCGTCTTTTTGTACTGCTTATGGATCATGCTTCGATTTTGCGTGTAGCAAGCAGTGTTGATAGCTTCCGCCCAATATCTTTTCGGGGGCGCTGCACTAATCATTACTCGTGCGGCTTCTTTAACCGTCCGATTTCTTCTTTCGGCAACACCGTTTTGTTGTGGTGTTTTAGCGGCAGATAATTGATGAGAAATTCCATGTGAATTGCAAAAAGCTTGTATCACGTTGTTCATGAACTCGGTTCCACTTGTATCACGTTGTTCATGAACTCGGTTCCACGATCCGTTCGTATTTTTTATATTTGCAATTCTTTCTCATTTTGTAGTTGCTTCAACAGCTTTGGCAACACTTGTTCAACTTCATTTTTCTTCTTCAGAAACACGGTCCAACTTTACCTAGAAAAATCATCAACAACAACAAGAGTATATTTCTTACCACTTACACTTATTGGATCAACCGGTCCAAATAAGTCCATGAGTAGCAAGCTTAGCGGTCTTGATGTTGATTCGTGCGTCTTAGACTTGAATGATGATTTGATTTGCTTTCCGCGTTGGCATGCATCACAGACTTGGTCCTTCTTGAAGATAATACTTGGTAATCCTTCAACTAGATTTTTTTTGCAAGTTGATTGATAGTCTTGAAGTTTAAATGGTTGAGATTTCTGTGCCATTCCAGATTTGCTTCATTCGAATTTCTGGCCATTAAGCATATTAAATCCTTGCTTGTGTTCCAATCAACCACATACATATTCTTTCACCATTTTCCAGTGAGCACAACTTTATTTGAGAGCTCATTTTTTATTAAGCAATTATCTTTGGAAAATTCCACAAGATAGTCTTTATCACAAAATTGGCTAGTGCTCAACAAATTGTAGTTCCATAATTTTGATTTCCTCCAAATATAACTTTTGGTCCATCGATTTTCTTGAAATTCACTAGACATGATTTATTTCTAGTCATGTGGCGTGAGCAACCACTGTCGATGTACCAAACATCCTACAAAAAAGATTAGTTGGTTTTAGGTACCCATACTTGCTTGGGTCCTTTACTGTTAGTGATTTTTGGTAACCAAACCCACCTAGATCCTATTGAATTAAGAAAAGGCGGTTTGTAACCATTTGAAACAAGATAATCATAATTAACTTTTGAAAACATTTTTGGCGCCGGGTTTTGAAAAACATTTTTAAATTTAGGCACCTGGGAAGAGGATTGTTGCTTTCGTCTATAAGAAGCATTAAAACAAGATTTACACAACCAATCCTTTTAAGTGGAATAAAATCTTCCATCTCTATTTCTATAAAAGCTTCCCTCTTTTCTAAAAATTCTTTTTGCACTTGACTCTTTGGCATATCTTTGCTTGAAGAATTTTTGTTGCTTTGCCGTAGTATTGAACTTTTTCGGCTTATCAATATTCAACTTTGCTTTCTCATGATAGCCAAGTCCTTGTCTCATCGTGCTATACTAACTTTTAACAAATTTTACCACTTGCACTTTATTGGTTAAAGGAGTAGTAAGATTAGTCAGTTTCAGAGGGGTTTGAGAACATGTGGAGTCATAACCGATTCCGGTTCTATCTCTTGATGGATTTTGCATGCTTACCATTTTATCCATAATTTTGGACGAATTAGTAAACGTAGCAATGGTAGCCCGAAGGTTATGTTCTCTAACCTCTCTTGCTTTACACTTTCTAGAATTGAATATTTTTACTGTTCAAGTTACTCACTTCAAGTAAAGCATCTTGCAATCTTTTATTCATCTCTTCTTTTTCAAGAATTAGAATATTATTGCGCTCTTAGAGTTGAGGATGATGAGCATAATCTCTTGACAATCTCGCATTAGGTTGCCAACAGATTCACGAGAAAAGGAGGAATTAACAGAATTGAAAGAATTAGATGTTACCTCTTCTTCTCTCCCTCAAGAGCCATAAAGCACTCTTTGCTTGAACTCAACCCAATTGATTTGCATACTAGAGCCGTGTCATCTTCCGAACTTGAGCTTTCATCGCTTGATGACAATCCATTCGACTCATCATTTTCATTTGGTTCGTTACTAACGAGAGCTTTTCTTTTGTCGCGCTTGGATCTTCGATCTTTGCTTTCGGATTTATTCGTGTGGATTCAACATTTATGCCTTGATACTTGCTAATGATTGGATACGGACAATTTATTTTGAAATGTCCGGGTTTGGGCAATTGTAGCATAAATTTTTGTTTTCTTCGACTTTTTCTTCTTGTGTCGTGCGAGAGACAAATTTACCACGAGCAGAATTTTTGTTGTCTCCTTTTTGCATGACCTTTGAATTTTCTAACAAAAAGATTAAATTGTTCGTCAGTTATAAAATCAATATTATATACTGACCTGGAGGTTGATGGTTGTTCGGCCATTAGAGCTAGATTTCAAATTTCATGAACATCATCATCTTTGACCTTTCATCTCGAACTCATATGCTTTGAGATCACTAAATAATTTGTTGGTTGACAAAATTCTTAGATCTCGTGATCTCGCATAGCCGTAACCTTCATGTCCATGTAGATGGTAAGCCGTATAACTTTGAGATTAATTTCCTTTTGGCAAATATTTTTGCCAAGGTCATTAATTTCTCCAAGGATTTTGATCATTCGAGCTTCCTTATCAACAATGGATTCGTTTGAGAGCATTTTGAAGTCCTCGAACTTCTTCATAGCAATAATGAGCTTGTTATCTTTTTGTTGTTCTCCTTCTCCGATCTTGATGAGATTATCCCAAATTTTTTTGCACTTGTACATTTTCGCACTTTTGGGAATATTGTGTCATTAATGGCTTTGAACAGAAGATCTTTGGCAATGTTGTCAAGATTGTTCCTCTTTCTATCATCCGATGTCCATTCCGGTTTTGGCTTTGGTACGAATTGTTGAGCATCCGGTGATAGAAGAAAAGCCCTATTTACTTTCAATATTTCGATCGGCGCCGTTAGAGATAACTTCCCACATTTCATCATGTAAGGCTGATAGATGAACCTGCATACGAACCTTCCAATCATCAAATTTATCAAGCGAGAATAATAGATTTGAGCTAATCTTTATTCATCTTCTCGGCGGATACGAGAGATAAATAATCCAATTACACACACTGGGTAAATGGATCTGCCTAGCAGTCAGAAACAGGTTGACCCAAAGAGAGCAACTTGCTTTGAAACAAATTTTACTCAAATAGGTTACAGGCTCTGATACCAATTGTTGGTACCAAAAGAGGTAAGGTCAGTGTCTAAAGGGGGGGGGGTGAATAGACTTTCAAACTTTTTAGCACAGTACAACAATTGCTAAGCCAGAGATAAACCAAGACTCTTAACTAGATTGTTAGAGTCTGGTGCACAGCGGAAATATAAACGATAAGGTGTGTGTGTAGATTGTGTCAAGATTATTCTCGAGAGAAGCAAGCAAGAGCAGTAAGTAAAGAAAGTAGTAAAGAGCACAAGGCAATTTATAGTGGTTCGGAGGTGGTGTAATCCTCCTACTCCACTTGCTCTTATCGTCCAAGAGCAATTCACTATATCCACCACTTCTTGGTTCCAAGATACAATGAATTCCGTGATCTAGTGCTTTGATCACCAAGCCCACACTAATCACGCCCAGTGCCACCAACACTGCTGGTTTCGGTTCACGTCGCCGCGTACTTTCTTCCCAGGATTTCACGACTCCGCGTTACTTTCTCCACGTCTTCTACGCTCCGGTAGAAACGTATCCCATGATCTAGTGCTTTGATCACAAAGCCCGCACTAATCACGCCCATTGTCTTCCGACACTGCTTCGGATCTCACAACTCCGTGTGACGATCCAGGATTTCAAAACTCCGTGTTACTTTCCTCCTTTCCCTTGTTTTGCTCCAAAACAAGTTTTGCCTTGCTTCCAACTTTGAGACTCTGTAAATGATCTTCGATGCTCTTAGTCTCTTGTAGTTGATGAAGACTCTAACACTCTGGATATTTCTTTTGTAAGCTCTGTATCACTCTGAGTGTTTATCTCACAAAGAATATATCAATTTAAGCTCTTGAGATGGAAAGCTTTCTTTGAATTTCGTATGCTCTGTTTAGCACTGTTCTTTTCGCTTCTTGCTATTTGCTTCTACTTTCCATTGCTTCAATCTTCATCTTTTTATAGCTGGTAATGAGAATCCGTCCGTTGGAAAGAAACATTCTCATTTTTGAATTTCATCTAGTTGTATAGCCTTTCAGAGGATAAGATAATGTTGCAGATATGTCAGAGATTCTCTGCAAGTTGAGCTTGAGGTTTTAGCAAAAATGGCGTCCCAAAAACTTCATCTGGTGAAATCACGCCCTTTTGAGACCCTGAAAAATGGACAAATTCCTTTTCTTAGGAACACATACAAGATTCGGCACTACAAAATGGATAATGGTAAAACCATTAACTACTTCATTTATAAATTTCATAGTAATAGAAATACATGTCCTGCCGAGACAGAATTTGTAACTTGCTATCCTCTTGCCTAGCAGGCAAATTGACCTCCGTGAAAGGATGATTCATTCGGATCGACATGAGAGGCCAACTACATTGCCAGAATCCATGTTGTATTTTAGACTAGTATTTTTGCTTCTTCAACTTCTTCTTGTATTTTCCTCTGTACTTCATCTTCTAAATTGACTTGGGAAATATCTTCCCATGTAAACTTCTTCGAGACTTCATCTTATAAATTGACTTGGGAAATCTCTTCCCATGTAAACTCCATCCCTTACTATATTTGTAACTGAATTCTCATCCCTTCCTCTATTTGTCAATTGAAATCTTCATCTTCTAAATTGACTTGGGAAATCTCTATTTGTCAATTGAAATCTTCATCGTCTAAATTGACTTGGGAAATATCTTCCCATGTAAACTTCTTCGAGACTTCATCTTCTAAATTGACTTGGGAAATCTCTTCCCATGTGATAGGAATATTTTTGTAAGTTTTGATGAGCCAAATGTACTTTAGATCCCCTCAGTTTTTGAGTCTTTAGTACAAGCATCATAAATCAGAATAATAAAAACAGAAGGAATCTACCACAGGAAGAACAAAATTAATTTGAGAAATTAATTTTGGTCCTTCAAGTATTCATCCATGAAAGAGCATAAAGCAATAATGTTGCAAAGGAATGACCGGGATGAGCCTAATGGCGAAATGGTAGAGGTCCTTACTTAAAACGATCATACCCGAGATCGATTCCCCAAAGGACCTATATTTTTATAAGGCAGATTTCGCAAAAGAGAACAATGTGTGCTAAGGAGCATGATGTGCTGAAAAGAGCACAATGTGTGCTAAGGAGCACGATGTGCCCTAAAGAAGCACGATGCGTCCAAAAGAAGCAAAAAAGAAGCACGATGTGTCCAAAAGAAGCAAAAAGAGCACGCACACGATGCGTCCAAAGGAGCACGATGTGTCCAAAAGAAGCACGATGCGTCCAAAGGAGCACGATGTGTCCAAAAGAAGCACAATGTCTACCAAAGAAGCACGATGTGAACAAATCTGAAAGGAGCACAATGCCACCTAAGGAGCACAATGTCTTCAAAAGAGCACAATGTCATAAAAGAAGCACAATGTATGAAAGAAGCACAATGCTCAAAGTCAAGGAGCACAATGTTCAAGTCAAAGGAGCAATGTGGCAAAGAGGCAAGATGGTCAGAAAATTGATAAATTCGAAGGAATTTATTCTAAGTCCACCCACATGCCACAAGACTCCAAAATTGCCTGAAAGACATTTGATCAGGACGGAAAAATATTTATGAAGGCATGAATATAAAAACTTATCCTAGAAATAAATTCTATCAGATGAATTTATTTCAAAGATTCGTTGAAATTCAAATTGACAATTAAAGTAATATTCTTTTTAGAGACAACTAGAAAATCAAAGTTGTGCTAAAATATACTTTGTCAGGCAAGTTGACAAATCAAATCAGAATTGAAGATCTACTACTGTCAACAATATCAGGCTATGAAGATTCAAATTTCAAATATCAAATTATCCCACTCCAACGGATATATTTGATTGACTATAAAAGCCATGAAGACTATGAAGACAAACAAGGAGGTGAATACGGAGAACAGAGATAGAAGTGCAATACACACCAAAATTCAAAGTGCTAGTGCTCAAATATTCTAAGAGACTTAGTCTGAATAGTCTCTAATCTAGTTGGAGAGAGAAATACAAATCCTTGTATTTGTAAGTTGTAGAAAAGAGTATAGCTGTGTGCAAAATACTCTAGTGAGTGTAGCTGTGTGCAAAACACTCGTGAGCTAAGTGTAGCTGTGTGCAAGACACTTAGTTGGCGTTGAGTATAGCTGTGTGCGAAATACTCGGAGTTGAGTGTAGCTGTGTGCGAGACACTCGGAGTTGGGTGTAGCTGTGTGCAAGACATCCGGAAGAAGTGCCTTGTGTAGCACTTGTTCACTATTGTAACTGTGTGTGGAAAATAGTGAATTTCTCCTAGACGTGAAGGAGAAAAGTGGACTAGGAAGATTACGCCACTTCCGAACCACTATAAATTGCCTCTCTCATTTACATACCGCACTTACTTTATTTGCTATATCTATCTATCTCATCCGACTAACCCGTTTACTATTCACAGTTAATTTTTATCATCCGGGTTTAGTATGTTCTCACGTATGCATGTGACTCAAACTTCTCAAGCTTAAATATTGAATTATTCTAAGCAAGTTTGACGTATTGCATGTAACATTCACTACACGG
>NW_017618106.1:0-16832 GCF_001879475.1 Ipomoea nil | reverse complement strand
AATTATGTTCTACTCTTAAAAAATTGTATTTCAAATCTTTTCAAATATTTTTGTTTGTTTTAGGATACATTCCTAGTCTTACAAGTAAATATATATATATATATATAAGTTGTGGTTTTTGTCTCAAGAATAATATATTATTGTCGCAGTTTGGTTCATATTACATGTTTGATTAGTACGCATCTTAACACGGCCTTTTAATCAGATGAATCCTACAGTTGGATAAGTTCCTTTTTTTATTTTAAATGCATTCGTGTATTTGTGAAAAGTCATTTCATGATTTTCATAAATTATGTAATCCTTTCAAAATGCATTGTGTTATTCACATTCTCTTCTACTTAAACGGGAAATGTTGGGCATATTATCTTCTTGCGTTATGGTCATTACAAAGAGAGACTTGTACGTGATTCAGAAGCTGGAATTGAGTGTTTGGAGGAGTTTTAGGGGTTTCAAGAAAACCGTCTCAAAATAGCTAGAGTTGTATTTAAAGGAAAATTGTATTCTCCCTCTCCTCCTCATTGCGAATTGCTATTCAAACCAATGTTGGACTCTAAATTTAAGATTTCCTAATTAATGAGGGATTATCATTAGAGTAATAAAAAGAAATTAATTATATATATATATATATATATATATATATATATATATATATATATATATATCTTTATTAATTCTTTTACCAATAAATATGTATCTATATATATATATATATATATATATATATATATCAAATCCTCCTATTTTATTTTCCCGCCAAATAATTAATGAAGCTTATTTGGTAAAGAAATGTAAAATGTAAATTAACTAAAATCTTTTAATTGGTAATATTGCACAATTGGTAATATTATGTATGGTATTATATTCTATAATAAAATATGCATTAAATACATAGGCTTTAATTGTTAGTAACAGATGTATTTATATTTTGATGATACCAAAGTTACTAGGAAAAGTAGACCCTCTTTTAACTCTCGTTATTTTGCATCTTTTGTGTTAAACGAAAGTAGTCACAACTCACCATGTGATTCGTGCTTAGTAGCATATCTACACAAATCAGAGTTGTATTTAGTCAATTAGGTCTGATCTACAAGAAAAAAAGAAGATCAAGAGAAGACCGAAAGAACAACTTAGACCGAAACATGGAAGGGTCTAACTCTCGTGTAAATGTCAAATGATAAGAAAGATCATTTGACTTAAAAGTAAGACGAAAGATAAGGACAATCTTTCAATCTAGAGACAGAAAGTCTAAGTCAGACTTGAATAGACAATTTCTACACGTAAACAAGAAGAATGTTTGTCTATGTCTCACAGCTGGGCAATCATCCAAGACAAAAGGAGTCCTAGGAATGAAATTCACAAATACCAAGAAGCATTAAATGATCAGTACCTTTGTCAGTGAAAAAAGACAAAAGGACAAATCAGTTTTGCCATCAACGGCTACACAGTACAGCCGAATTAAATGCTTCATATCCCGTGGTTATTACACGTTGGATAATAGGTTCGAATTTTCATCGCCCTCCAAAGGATGAATTTTCCCTCACCTATAATAACCCCTCTTCACAACTGAAGAAGATGCTGGTTTTCACTCAATCTTCATCTACAAAAGCTTTGTTAACAAGTGCTATCCAAAAAGCTTTCAAACCAGTGTGTTGTTGTGAAGGTTATTTTAAGAGTTTATCTAGACTTCAACCTCTCACAACACAAGGAAGGCTTGCATTTTATAATCGAAGATTCAAGCTTATCAAGTCAAGGTTTCACACGTTAGATTACGTGTATTATGTTTTCAAAAAATGTATGTGTATTTTGTTATGCAATTATGTGCATTCTAGTATACAATTATGTACATTTTTGAAACATGAGATTTTTTTAAAAGAAAATTAACATCCACAATGGAAGCAGATTTCTGAAAAAAAAAAATTCCAAAACGACGTCGGTTTGCACCAGGGGCGCAAAATGCAATGCGCGCCCTGTGCACGATATAAATTGGTCAAATTATACTGTGCACCAGGGTGCACCATGCATTGTGAGCCCTGGCCCAAAACGACGTCGTTTTGTACCTTTTTCGAATGTACAGAATTTTATACCTGAAAACACAAATTTTATAACTAAAACACATAATTTTATACCTGAAAATACATAATCTTTTTTAGCATAAAAATCCCCTGTTTCAAATTTACATAATTTTATACCTATAAACACAGAATTTTATAACTGAATACACATACATTTTTGTCACGTTAATTACCCACACAACTTAACAAAACAATTTGAGTATGATTAGTGTATATCGCCATGATAAGATATGTAAGTGCAAGCATGAGATTGTTGATAAGCTAAATTATTGTGAAAGTATGCCTATTTGATAATTAGGTTGCAAGCATATAGAAACCCTGTTGAGTATGTTTAAATGTAGCTTAAGTAGTGGTTTAGAATGCTTGATCTAATTGTGTGAAACAAATGTTTTCCAAAAGCATATACTATGGTATTTTACAAGGTTGAGTGGCGTTATACTTAGCTTCGTGATAACGGGTTGCATTCTACTTGTTTGTTTGTTAACCCCTTTCAGGTGGGCCCAAGTCATGAGAGCGTTCGAGTTAGACTAGATTAGCTTAGTGTGCTAGTTGTAGTCTAAACTCTTACTTTAGTTATGCTATTTTGAGACTTTGGTTGTAGACTTATTTAGTTGTTTTGATGGTGCTGGACACTGGGGTTCAATCCCCAAGTTGTTTTTAAGTAGTAAGTTTGTGGATGTTTAGAACCTTTCCTTGCCTGTGCAATCACCAAGTATGGTGATTGTGGCGGTGACACCTCTTTTTGATGATTAGTAGATTTATTATGCTTGTTAGTATTCATTTCTAAGTTAAGTAATTGTTAATAAGGTTTAGAATAATTGAGGGGGCTAATATGCTTACATGGATAATTCAGGGGGAAAATGTGCTATAAACATATAATTCAGGGGATTATGTACATTATGGTATATAATTATGTACATTTGTTTATATAATTATGTACATTTTTTTAATACAATTATGTACATTTTTGTTTTTATACAATTATGTACATCCGAAACAAGGAATTTATGTGTATTATGTTAAAAGTTTATGTACATAATTTTATACTTGAAAACAGTATTTTATAACTGAAAACACATAATCTTTTTTCAAAAGATAAAAATCTCCTGTTTCAAATTTACATAATTTTATACATGTAAACACAGAATTTTATAACTGAAAACACATAATTTTATACCTGAAAATACATAATTTTTTTAAAAGGATAAAAATCCCCTATTTCAAAATTAAATAATTTTATACCTGTAAACACAGAATTTTATAACTGAATACACATAAATTTTTGTCAAGTTAATTACCCACACAACTTAACTAAATAATGTGGTTTTGGGAGGGACGGGCGCACACTGCTATGTGTGCCTTGGTGCACGGTATAACGATTGAATGTTAGGACCTGCTCAGGATATTTCGTGGTCTAACAAAAAAAAAAAACACATTGTCAAAGTAATAAGTATATATAATTTCTAATTCTGAAATAAATGGACAACCTTACTAATATATATATATTTTTGTTTGAAAGTTGTGACAAACGGTCTCCTTGAGCATACACAAAATCCATGCAGACCTATATTCGATTGGGGGCCACGTCAGATGAAAGAGAGTGCATGATCCGTTGCTCATACTGCCAGCTGCCTCCGTACACTGCATGAGGGTACGCCACTACCCTCTGTGCACTACTAAAAATAAAAAGGAAAAGATTCCGTTATCCCCCAACGAAACGAGAGATATCGCATAAGGTGGTGTGCTTATTAAGAGAGGAGTAGAAAGTAAGAGACTTACTGTGTGATATGATGGCTGGTACTAGTAGCGAGAAGAAAGCAATGGAGGTGTGTAAGGGTATGAATGACCTCGACAAAGTTGTTCTTAGGGAGGTTAACGGTTTCTCCGCCGAAGAAGTTTTATACACCAGTTAGCCTACTTGAAAAATATCTTGAAGATGTTTTATATAGACAAGTAGTATTTACTTATTACACAAACGGTTGCCCAATAATCTCTTGAAGTAGATAAATGACCATTTAGACATGAAGATTATAATGAAGATATTTAGGGACTGGAAGTCCATTACTCATTACTATTGGAGCACTATTATTGAACTAGAAGTTCCAAAATCGCATCAGGCCTGATATTGAATTTGCGATGAAATTGCTAGCAACATTTAGTGTTCCCCCTACAATGAAAATTGGAATGGTATTTTAACATATCCTCCAGCACCTTCGAGGTACAAAGTTTTTGACGTTTATGTGAGAAACCCATATGTGGTCTTGATGGGCTACTTGAGCACTGGTTCTTTTATTTGATCCCTATGATGCCAAGTCCAAAACTGGTTATGTTATATTTTTACCCCCAATGTCCCATATGAGGACAAATAAGATTGTGTTGCACAAGCAAGTAATAGTTTTGTTAAGGGGAACCTTACAAAACATGTTGCACCTAAGTCCTTCTACACACATGAACTTTAGAAGAGTTGTAAAATTTTTGTTGAGAATGTTTGCCCCACTGAACAATCTTGCATATATGTTCACTAAGTCTCTGCCTAAAATTGGGATGCGTAGGCTTAGAAGATTGTTATCTTCAGGGGAGCGACAACCCCAGCTGTGCTAAAGTGGACAATCTAGAGGAATTTTGATATGTGCGTGAGTTTTGTGCGTAATGTGCGTGAGTTTTGTGCTTAATGTGCGTGAGTGTGTACTTAATGTGAGTTGTTGTAGAAACTTTAAAGTGCATGAGTTTTATGCTTAATGTGCTTGAGTTTTGTGCTTAATGTGCGTGAGTCGTGTGCTATTGGAGTATTATATGATTTTTTTAAGGTTCATATAAATGATTTTTAAATTTACATTTAGTTGCAAATATTTATATTTTGTGACCCTACTAGTTTCCTTTTTTTGTCCTAACTTTAACTATTGCATTAATTTTTTATTTTTTTGGTGACGAAAGAAATTTATAGATTCATTATTTGAGGGTGTATATTGAGTAAATTCAGCAATTAAATTTTATTCCTTTGTAATTGAATGCAAATTACACATTAGAGATAAACTGCACAACGAAGAGTGTATGTCACGACTTCGGAGAAGGGAGTGTTAACAAAAATTGAATTAATGACATTTAAATATAAGAATTATGTTCTACTCATAAAAATTGTATTTCAAATCTTTTCAAATATTTTGTTGTTTTAGGATACATTCCTAGTCTTACAAGTAAAATATATATATATATAGTTGTGGTTTTTGTCTCAAGAATAATATATTATTGTCGCAGTTTGGTTCATATTACATGTTTGATTAGTACGCATCTTAACACGGCCTTTTAATCAGATGAATCCTACAGTTGGATAAGTTCCTTTTTTTTATTTTAAATGCATTCGTGTATTTGTGAAAAGCCATTTCATGATTTCGTAATTATGTAATCCTTTCAAAATGCATTGTGTTATTCACGATTCTCTTCTACTTAAACGGGAAATGTTGGGCATATTATCTTCTTGCGTTATGGTCATTACAAAAGAGAGACTTGTCGTGATTCAGAAGCTGGAATTGAGTGTTTGGAGGATTTTTAGGGGTTTCAAGAAGACCGTCTCAAAATAGCTAGAGTTGTATTTAAAGGAAAATTGTATTCTCCCTCTCCTCCTCATTGCGATTGCTATTCAAACCAATGTTGGACTCTAAATTTAAGATTTCCTAATTAATGAGGGATTATCATTAGAGTAATAAAAAGAAATTAATTATATATATATATATATATATATATATATATATATTATATATATATATATATATATTAATCTTTATTAATTCTTTTACCAATAAATCTGTATCTATATATATATATATATATATATAATATATATATATCAAAAATCCTCCTATTTTATTTTCCCGCCCAAATAATTAATGAAGCTTATTTGGTAAAGAAATGTAAAATGTAAATTAACTAAAATCTTTTAATTGGTAATATTGCACAATTGGTAAATATTATGTATGGTATTATATTCTATAATAAAATATGCATTAAATACATAGGCTTTAATTGTTAGTAACAGATGTATTTATATTTTGATGATACCAAGTTACTAGGAAAAGTAGACCCCTCTTTTAACTCTCGTTATTTTGCATCTTTTGTGTTAAACGAAAGTAGTCACAACTCACCATGTGATTCGTGCTTAGTAGCATATCTACACAAATCAGAGTTGTATTTAGTCAATTAGGTCTGATCTACAAGAAAAAAAGAAGATCAAGAGAAGACCGAAAGAACAACTTAGACCGAAACATGGAAGGGTCTAACTCTCGTGTAAATGTCAAATGATAAGAAAGATCATTTGACTTAAAAGTAAGACGAAAGATAAGGACAATCTTTCAATCTAGAGACAGAAAGTCTAAGTCAGACTTGAATAGACAATTTCTACACGTAAACAAGAAGAATGTTTGTCTATGTCTCACAGCTGGGCAATCATCCAAGACAAAAGGAGTCCTAGGAATGAAATTCACAAATACGCAAGACGCATTAAATGATCGGTACCTTTGTCAGTGAAAAAAGACAAAAGGACAAATCAGTTTTGCCATCAACGGCTACACAGTACAGCCGAATTAAATGCTTCATATCCCGTGGTTATTACACGTTGGATAATAGGTTCGAATTTTCATCGCCCTCCAAAGGATGAATTTTCCCTCACCTATAAATACCCCTCTTCACAACTGAAGAAGATGCTGGTTTTCACTCAATCTTCATCTACAAAAGCTTTGTTAACAAGTGCTATCCAAAAAGCTTCAAACCAGTGTGTTGTTGTGAAGGTTATTTTTAGAGTTTATCTAGACTTCAACCTCTCACAACACAAGGAAGGCTTGCATTTTATAATCGAAGATTCAAGCTACCAAGTCAAGGTTTCACGACGTTGGAGAACATCATCAATACTTTCCAACCCTCAACTCTGAAGACGACGTTGATAAAGGCGGAGTAAACTCGAGGATTTGAAAAACCTACACAATTAGTTTGTCCGGCTTAGTGATCAAGGATGCTAGCTTGTTTAGTTTGTACTAGGAGTAATAGAGCAAACCCTTTTACGAGTTGTGGAAGAAGAGTGGAGTAGACTTTGTTAATAGCCGAACCACTATAAAAATCTCTCTCTCACTCTCTCCTTACTTTCGTTTACCTATCTATTTGACATTGCATTCATACTGCCAAAACCCTAAGTTTTTTCGTAACTAAATTGTGCAAAGTTTAATCTAAAACAAAAATACATTTTTTCCGCTGCGCATAACTTCCGAAAAAAGGAATTATTTTCAAAATTCGAGCAGAGTCTATTCACCACCCCCCCCCTCCCCCCTCTATACTCTCTTTCGACCCTACCAGGACCAACATTATTATTGTAATTTTATTTTAATATTACATTATTACATAGGGTTTATTATACTTAAACAATAATATTATCAATTATATTATAGAATATAATACCATACATATTATTACCAATTATGCAATATTACCAATTAATAGATTTTAATTAATTTCCATTTAACATTTACTAACCAAATAAACTTTACTACAAAAGTTTGGGCGAAAAAATGAAGTAGGAGGATTTTGTTTATACTTACAAAAAAAATTATTTTCCTTTTAAAATGAGTTTATGTATATATATATATATATATATATATATATATATATATATATATATATATATATATATATATATAATTCATAGGCTACACAAATCCTAGACGATATGATCCTTTATTTTCACCTTAGTTACGACTGTAGGTGGAAGTAAGTCCATAAATTTAAATAATAATATATATATCAACAAAAACAGGGATTTATAATTTTTAGCTAAAATAATTCGAATCGCAAAATTTGGTACAAAACCAAAGGGTTCGAATTTATTTATGCAAAATAAATAAAAACGAAAAGAGGGTTTCCAATTTTAGATAGTATAAACGCACTAGTAAATCAAAAGAATGAGAAGGAGAAGAAATTCAAGTCGTGTGTATCACACACTCTCCTTAAAACCAACTCGCTACCTCCTGAGAGTGCTACGAGCGTTATAGCGTTAGTTTCCCAAGATAGATGGATTACAACTTTAGAGTCTCCCAAGATAAATGGATTACAACTTTAGTGTTCTTTCAAGAAAGGATTTTGAAGTTTCGAAAGCTAGCTAACTATCCGCCGACCCATAGATCAAATTAATGTTTCTGGATGGCATTCATGCCCACGATGGCGTGCGAGAGACAACGTCTACGAACGCTATACAATTTAAACTCTTTCTAAAAGAGTCTTGTATATATGGTGCTGCAAATCTACTTCCCAAATCAATGTGGGACAAAAGCGGGTCTACTTAAAAAATCAATTTCTCATTATCCGTTTTGAGCGTACAATATATTGATTTCAAAGTCTCACTCAGTAATTAATTTTTGGAAAAAATGGTGCTTGTGATGACCGAAATGTTCCATTGAAATAACAAATTACTAATTTGGTCCCGAGTTAACGAATGTCTAACGGCAAAAAAAAAAGGACCAAATTGGTTAACATTTTCAAAGTCGAGGGACTTAATTGGGCACGAAAAATTGTCAAGAACCAAATTGGTAATTTTCACAATAGTCGACGACCATTTTAGTAATAAATTTAGGGGCTTGCCTCGATCCCTTCCAAAGTTACAAATCGGTAGTGTACCTATACTAATCATATTCATATTTAAAATTTAAAATTATATTGATATTTATGTTAATCAGCTTGGTTAGTGTGCAATCGTTATACCCTGCAACATAGCGCATACAGCATTATGCGCCCCGCGTCTCCCAAAACGACGTCATTTTGTTAAGTTGTGTTGAAAGTTGCTGCGATTATGTACATTATGGTATACAATTATGTACATTTGTTTATATAATTATGTACATTTTTTATACAATTATGTACATCCGAAACAAGGAATTTAAGTGTATTATGTTAAGAGTTTATGTGTATTATGTATTATGTTAGATTACGTGTATTATGTTTTCAAAAAATGTATGTGTATTTTGTTATGCAATTATGTGCATTCTAGTATACAATTATGTACATTTTTGAAACATGAGATTTTTTTAAAAGAAAATTAACATCCACACAGGAAGCAGATTTCCGAAAAAAAAAAAAAATCCAAAACGACGTCGGTTTGCACAGGGCGCAAAATGCAATGCGCGCCCTGTGCACGATATAAATTGGGCAAATTATACTGTGCACCGGGTGCACCATGCATTGTGAGCCCTGGCCCAAAACGACGTCGTTTTGTACCTTTTTCGAATGTACAGAATTTTATACCTGAAAACACAGAATTTTATAACTGAAAACACATAATTTATACCTGAAAATACATAATCTTTTTTAAAAGCAAAAAATCCCCTGTTTCAAATTTACATAATTTTATACCTATAAACACAGAATTTTATAACTGAATACACATACATTTTTGTCACGTTAATTACCCACACAACTTAACAAACAATTTGAGTATGATTAGTGGTATATCGTCATGATAAGATATGTAAGTGCAAGCATGAGATTGTTGATAAGCTAAATTATTGTGAAAGTATGCCTATTTGATAATTAGGTTTGCAAGCATATAGAAACCCTGTTGAGTATGTTTAAATGTAGCTTAAGTAGTGGTTTAGAATGCTTGATCTAATTGTGTGAAACAAATGTTTTCCAAAAGCATATCTATGGTATTTTACAAGGTTGAGTGGCGTTATACTTATCTCGTGATAACGGGTTGCATTCTACTTGTTTGTTTGTTAACCCCTTTCAGGTGGGCCCAAGTCATGAGAGCGTTCGAGTTAGACTAGATTAGCTTAGTGTGCTAGTTGTAGTCTAAACTCTTACTTTAGTTATGCTATTTTGAGACTTTGGTTGTAGACTTATTTAGTTGTTTTGATGGTGCTGGACACCGGGGTTCAATCCCCAAGTTGTTTTTAAGTAGTAAGTTTGTGGATGTTTAGAACCTTTCCTTGTCTGTGCAATCACCAAGTATGGTGATTGTGGCGGTGACACCTCTTTTTGATGATAGTAGATTTATTATGCTTGTTAGTATTCATTTCTAAGTTAAGTAATTGTTAATAAGGTTTAAGAAAAGTGGGGTATTATAGCACTACCAAGACGGTTCAAAATTGCGAACTGGATCTGAAACCCGCGTTCACGTTCAAGATCCAGTTTTTGTGATTCATAATTTTAATAAATTGAAATCCAAATATTGGGTTCTGGATCTGAATCATAACCGGAAACTTTCAATTCGATTGATATAGTGTCCGGTTCAAGTTCGAACCGAACTATTGTCATCCCTATGTATAAGCAATAATTTGTTGGAGACAAAAATAAATAAAATATTTACTTTAAGGGTATAAATGTCAATTTAATATATCGGGGGGGGGGGTGGGGGGGGGGAGCGCCAGTTTTTAGAATAATTGAGGGGGCTAATATGCTTACATGGATAATTCAGGGGGAAAATGTGCTATAAACATATAATTCAGGGGGATTATGTACATTATGGTATATAATTATGTACATTTGTTTATATAATTATGTACATTTTTTTATACAATTATGCACATTTTTGTTTTTAACAATTATGTACATCCGAAACAAGGAATTTATGTGTATTATGTTAAAAGTTTATGTACATAATTTTATACTTGAAACACAGTATTTTATAACTGAAAACACATAATCTTTTTTCAAAAGATAAAAATCTCCTATTTCAAATTTACATAATTTTATACATGTAACACAGAATTTATAACTGAAAACACATAATTTTATACCTGAAAATACATAATCTTTTTTAAAAGGATAAAAATCCCCTGTTTCAAAATTACATAATTTATACCTGTAAACACAGAATTTTATAACTGAATACACATAAATTTTTGTCAGTTAATACCCACACAACTTAACAAAATAATGTCGTTTTGGGAGGGATGGGGCGCACACTGCTATGTGTGCCTTGGTGCACGGTATAACGATTGAATGTTAGGACCTGCTCAGGATATTTCGTGGTCTAACAAAAAAAAAAAAACACATTGTCAAAGTAATAAGTATATATAGTTTCTAATTCTGAAATAAATGGACAACCTTACTAATATATATATTTTTTTGTTTGAAAGTTGTGACAAACGGTCTCCTTGAGCATACACAAAATCCATGCAGACCTATATTCGATTGGGGCCACGTCAGATGAAAGAGAGTGCATGATCCGTTGCTCATACTGCCAGCTGCCTCCGTACACTGCATAGGGTACGCCACTACCTCTGTGCACTACTAAAAATAAAAAGGAAAAGATTCCGTTATCCCCCAACGAAACGAGAGATATCGCATAAGGTGGTGTGCTTATTAAGAGAGGAGTAGAAGTAAGAGACTTACTGTGTGATATGATGGCTGGTACTAGTAGCGAGAAGAAAGCAATGGAGGTGTGTAAGGGTATGAATGACCTCGACAAAGTTGTTCTTAGGGAGGTTAACGGCAGCTCCGCCGAGGTAGCAACGCCGGCCATTTCTCTCCGATTCATCTTTAATTTATTATCTCTCCCGATTCAATATTTTCTGACATCTTTAATTTATTCTCTCTGATTCTGGCCTTCTTTTCATGTTTAGGTGTATCTCTATGGGGCCATGTAACTTCATGGAAGAATGTTCATGGAGAAGAATTGCTCTTTCTGAGTAGTAAGGTAGTTTGATGAGCGAGCTCAATTTCTCTTTTCATGTGATCGAATGAAGTTAAGTCATCCTTATTATATGCTTTGCCAGGCCACTTTCAACCCTCCACACCCAATTCGTGGAGGTATCGCTATATGCTTTCCTCAGGTATTATATATATATATATATATATATATATATATATATATATATATATATATATATATGATCTTCAATTCCTATCTTCAATTCTCTCATCACTTAATTACACTAACCGCTAGTTTCTGTTTGCAGTTGGCAGAGCATGGACCTCTAAGAAACTACATGGATTTGCTAGAAACAGTTTTTGGAGCATTGACGAGAAACCTCTCCTAGAAGCACCGGAAAACTCTAAAGCATTTGTTGACTGATACTGAAGCCCTCTGAAAACGACTTGAATATCTGGCCTCACAGGTTCGAATTGGTGCATTGGATTACTTTTTGGTTAACTTATAATATATATTTTTTCCACACTAATTTAGAGAGAGCGCTGGTTTTTTTTCTAGGTTTTGAATTCCGATTGAGGTTAACATTGAAATCTGGAGGAGAATCAGGACATCTTATACTAATATCTCAAATAGGAAACCTCAACACTGCTGGAAAGTCCTTCGACTTTACATTTGGGTATCACACCTATCTCCCCTGTTTCATCAGACGACATAGGGTGAGCACTTACTTAATTAGTACATCTCATCCATTCCATCTTTAATTTTCTTGTATGTATGCCTTGAGTTCATGAATCTCATTTGCAGTTATATGTGTTTTGTTTTTACATGCTGATTCGATCCATCTCATCTGTACAATATAATATATATATATATATATATATATATATTGCTGATCTGAGAAAATTAAAGGATGACATTTGCAATATAATTAATTCAAATTTTTTAAGGAGCTAAAGAAATAAATAACCGGATTATTAATTGTTATAATTTATGTCTAGATCAGAGTATACTATACTATACAATGCTGCTTTTAGATTAATTCCATCTTTATTACCAGGCCAATTTTGTGTTTCATCAAGTGTATTAAGTTCATACTGTCTATCTTTAAGGACAAGTGATCAATCGAACCTTGGATGTTTAGTTTTTGATGTGACAATATAATGATATGATGCTGCTATTTACTTGTAGTAGTACTTGTGCTGCTCATGTCCAGTAAGTCTTTGGGAAAAATCATATTTCTCAACCATGCGTTATAATTCTTGTAACAGTTCTGTTCGTGTTGAGGGGCCAGACACAATGCATTGTTTTGATAAGTTGCAGGAAGGGGAGCTGAATACTGAACAATATGATGCTGCTATTAAAATTGAAGGACAAGTAAGGATTTTAGGAATTTTCATTGTGTCAAGTATTGTATTTGCTGCCTTTACCATGTCTCTCATTTGGAACACAATTTTACATAGGTGGATAAAATATATCTAAACACTCCAACAAAAATTGCAATCATTGATCATGAAAGCAATAGGACCATATGTGATGAATAAGGGTGGACTTCCTGATGCAGGTAAGATCTATATTTATTTTTTCATGAAAGCTAAGCTAAGCTAGGGTGATTTATTCTTTCTTGATGGATGAGGTGTATAAATTAAAGGATATTTTAGCTTAATTAGCTTAGCTTGCTGGGGTTGGTTTTCACTGAAATTCTTAATTTTCTATTAAGGAAGGGTATTTGATATGCAAATAAAATATCCATCTGCCAATTCAATTCGATCTGTTAAATAGTTTTTTTTCTAACATGACTGAATGACTGATTATTAAGTTTCTACATTTCATTTTAAGTGTTGTGGAATCCTTGGGACAAGAAGGTAAAGAAAATCTCGAACCTTGGAGATAATGAATATCAGAAGATGTTGTGTGTGGGAGCTGCTGCTGTGGGAAAAACCATCACTTTGAAAGCCGGTGCGAAATGGAAAGGATGGCAGGAACTGCATATTGAGAATTCAAGCTATAACAGCGGAGAGCTTGACCCTCAGGGCAGCTGAAACATGTTTGTGCTGGCTGGCTTATATCATTGCATGTCCAGGTATATCTCGATCTATATATTTCAGAAAATAGCTTTCTATTCTACCTTAGCTTGTGAATATATATATATATATATATATATATATATATATATATATATATATTATATATATATATATTATATATATATTCAGGATAGATAAATGTGCACTTTTGGTTTGTTGATGACTGATTGGACAAAATGATGATTGTGGTTTATGTGTTATACAATATGTTTATATTATGGACAGATAGAAAAACTGATTCGAAATTGGAATGTAAACTTAAATATATAAATGCCTAGCTAATAATGTCGATTAAGTAAAATCATGTGATGCATATATGGATAAACAAATTGAATAAAATGTGGAGATGGAAAGGAGTGTTAATTTGAAATGTGACTTGAAACTTATTTATTTCACTGCATCTGCATGCTTAGCTTCCATTCCATTTTGGAGTAAAATTAGTGAGTCCAATGTCATATCCCACACTAACCATTATATTGCTTAATTAGGCACTATCGTATCAGGAGGAGTTAAAGTGTTTTTGGAATAAGGTTCTAGAAGCAAAGCAAAGGAGGCTTGCTTTAATTTTATGTGAAAATTAATTAGATGAGGTCCGATTGATCCTTTAATTTAAGTGTTTAATATATGTCCCTTAGCATAACTTAGATGGAGAGACATACATTCTTATATCCAATCCTCTGGTTCTTTTGTATTTGTATTATTTTATTAAACTTCATACTCAACTTTATATTGCTAGCTAGGTTAGGTTGAATACAATATTTTGTAATTCCGATCCATTATTTTCTATATATACATCATTAACAAACTTCATATATAGTTAACTTTATGTTCACTGGATCCCAAATTAAATTAAGTTGCCACTTGGAGGTAGACTTTAATTTTGTCCTTTTATTGCACCGTCACTAATTTTGTTTAAACTTGATCATGTGTCGTATTTCCTCTTTTTACTACTTTGGCGGAATATAATAATTTTGTATGAGGCCGGGATTTCTCAAATAAGTTATGTGAATATTCAAAGAGTTGCTCCCTTAAATTAGCCTTTCATTAAGTCTCTAAGTGTATCTTGGAGCTAGGCTTTACTCTCTCTCTCTATATATATATAGTGTATAGTTTTGACATTATTATTTTCCCTTTATTCCTTTACCTTTCCATATTCTCCTTATAAAAATTTTCCAATTTGATCAGATCAATTTGATTCATTCCTTTGACAGCTTCAGTATATTGATTGATAGAATTGTTTTACTTATTGCTTCAAACTGTTTGAATAATTCGCGATCCCTTCTTTATTTCTCTTCTCTTATACATATTACAAACTTATTTAGAAACAATTACATTTGTCTGATCTGCTTTTAATATAGTTTTGGTATTGTCTTTTGTAGCTGCTCTGCTGGCTGCTGCAATTTATGTTGCGAAGCTAAGGGAATACAATTGCAATCTAATTGTTTTACATTTCCCTTAATATCACATTTTCTCTACAACTTGGATTTGAGTACTCAAGACTGAAATAATATTTTGGTGTTATAGATCTTTCGAAGAACAATTCTATGCATATTCTGAATTTTGTTATCTTTCTATACTTTCGAGGATCATATCAATTCTATACATATTCTGAACATTTACCAGAAAATACTTCATTTGCCATATATGTTCTGCATTAGTTCATGTGTTCCGTATGGAATGTTTTATTTGATTGGTGATATTATATTTAGGTGCCATTTGGTTAATATTATATTATTATTATAATATCGCTATTGGAGTGGAGTATTATATGATTTTTTTAAGGTTCATATATAGAAATGATTTTTAAATTTATATTTAGTTGCAAATATTTATATTTTTTGACAATACTAGTTTCTTATTTATTTTATTTTATTTTTTTTTTGTCTAGTTTTAACTATTGAATGCACTGATTTTTTGATTTTGTTTTTTGGTGACTGAAAGAAACTTATAGAGTCATTATTTGAGGAAACGAAAGAATGAAAAAAAAAAATTCTTTAAAGTTTCATTGATCTCTATTTTACATTGCTATTAATATCTTGGTGTTATCTTTCGAGGATCAATTCTATAGATATTCTGAATTCTGTTATCTTTCTATACTTTCGAGGATCATATCAATTCTATAGATATTCTGAACATATACCACAAATACTTCATTTGCCATATATGTTTTGCATTAGTTCATGTGTTCCGTATGGAATGTTTTTATTACAGTGGTGATATTATATTTGGGTGCCATTTGGTTAATATAATATTACATAATATCGCTATTGGAGTATTATATGATTTTTTAAGGTTCATATATAGAAATGATTTTAAATTTATATTTAGTTGCAAATATTTATATTTTTAAACACTAGAATCATGCTCGAAAAGTTTCCTACTCGGTACTATTTGTGGTCTAAACATTCTAAAAATTTGTTGAGCAACGCGTGTATCATTACTGTACGTAGTCATGTCATCCAGGGCAATTCACAGTGAAATTTGCCCCTCCATGAATGTATATGACATATAAGACATGTCCAATCTTGCCCATCTATATCACTAATTAGTAAATTTGGGGTGTGGTTGAGTGGAAGGAACTCATTCATCCTTTTTTTTTTTTTTATATTTTTCCTCTTCCCTACTCATTCTCTTCACACCAAAAAACTAGACTCATCATGTGGTTGCTCTTAAGCGGTTAACTAATTCAAAAATTGATATACCATGGCCAAGGGTCCAAGGTAAACCTTTAATTTATTTAAAACTGATGTGTCTACTGTTAATATAATATGTGCTTTCAGTTAATAAATTACTCTGTAAATAATGAATTGAAGACAGATAAGAGTAAATTACACTTTTGGTCCTGCGACTATTGAGGTTTTATTAATTTCAATCCACGACTTTAAAAACTAATAATTTAGTACCTAATTATTCAATTTGTATCAATTTTGGTCCATTTGGTCAAATTGCCAGAAAATACCAGAAAATACTTCATTTGCCATATATGTTCTGCCATGCATTAGTTCATGTGTTCCGATCTGTATGGAATGTTTTTATTAGAGTGGTGAT
>NW_017618105.1:5000-7500 GCF_001879475.1 Ipomoea nil | reverse complement strand
CAACATGTCCACTGTCTCATTCTATGCAAGATTTCTCAGAAGAAGATTCTTTGTACTTTTGTCTATGGCCTCTTTTCTGTAGTTGCGAGAAGGCAATTATGGGAGAAGATTGAAGCACTTGGACTATTGATTGTTGAACCATGGGTAATCTCAGGTGACTTTAATACAGTGTTATCACCATCTGAAAGAAGGGGAGGAAACGAACCAACTAGATATGAGCTTCAGGATTTGGAGAATTGCTGTGCGAACATGGATCTAACGGACTGCCCTTCTACTGGAAAATTTTTTACGTGGAGAAATAGGTATATGGAAGCCAAGCTGGATCGGGTACTGATCAATGATAGATGGGGAGCCAACGGGTTAACATGCATGGCAGACTTCAAGTTGTTGGCATGCAATTCAGATCACTGTCCCGTAGTTATAACTACGTCCATTGCTATAAGTGACGGAAAAAGGCCATTCAAATTTTTAAACATGTGGCTCACACACCAGGACTTCAAAGTTACTCTTGAAAATGTGTGGAGAGAGCATGTGGAGGGATCGAAGCAGTATATTCTGGCCAAGAAACTTAAGTCTCTTAAAGGACCTCTTCGCACTCTTAACAGAAATGCGTTCAGCCACATCTCGGAGAGAACCCGAGTCGCGAAAGAAGCCTACTCTGTTGCGCAAGATGAGTTGGATGTCCTAAACGCGAATGAACAAGAGAGGGCTTATGTTAATGATCTTCGGAAGAGGGCCTTGTTCTTGATGGAGGCTGAAAGACGGTTCTTTGCGCAAAAATTGAATACAGTCCACTTGGTTGAGGCAGATAAGGGATCACACTATTTTCATAGCCTCATAAATAAAAGAAATGCAGCGTCAACTCTAGCTGCAATCCTTGATCAAGATGGGAACCTAACTACTTCACTCAATCAAGTGGGCAGCTTGTTTGTAAAATTTTTCTCTGATTTATTTGGCACCCCAAGAGAAAGGAATGGAACGGACAATACATATTTTGGCCATGGATCCAATGTCTCTGCCGATCAAGCTTTGAACCTTGTGGCCCCAATCTCTAAAGAAGAAATAAAGGAAGCTTTATTCTCTATGGGTAATGACAAAGCTCCGGGGCCCGACGGGTACACTGCCGCTTTCTTCAAAGTTAATTGGAACCGGATTGGTTCACTGGTCATAGCGGCAGTGATGGAATTTTTCAGAAATGGGCAACTGTTGAAGCAATGGAATCATACCGTTATTGCCTTAATCCCCAAGAAGATGCACGATCAAAGGGTCGAGGATTTTAGACCAATCGCGTGCTGCAATGTTTTTTTACAAGATAATAACGAAGATAATTGCAGCACGCATGGGACGAGTACTGCCGGACATTGTGGACCAAGCCCAAGGGGCTTTTGTAGGTGGGAGATCGGTGTCTGATAATGTTATGCTTGCTCAGGAACTTATAAGGGGATATTCAAGAAAAAGAATATCCCCGAGGTGCATGATAATGGTGGATATCCGAAAGGCTTATGACACTGTTAGCTGGGATTTCTTGAAGGAGGTTCTGCATGGGTTCGGGTTTCCGAGTATCTTCACTGAATGGATCATGGAGTGTGTAAGCACAGCATCTTTCTCGGTGAGCATTAATGGTACTTTGCATGGAAAGTTTGATGGAAGGCGGGGATTAAGGCAAGGGGACCCCATGTCCCCCATGTTGTTCACGTTATGCATGGAATACTTCACAAGAATGTTGAAGGCCAAGACTGCGAGCCCGATGTTCAAGTTCCACCCAAGATGTTCTAACCTCCGCATAAGCCATTTGGCTTTTGCGGATGACTTGATGCTTTTTTGCAGGGGAGATGTAAGCTCGGTGGGAATAATGATGAATGCGTTGAATGAGCTCGAAGGGACCTCAGGGCTAGCGATTAGTGCTACGAAATCGAAACTGTTTTGTGCTGGGGTGCGTGATGACCTTAGCTTCACACGCATCCCTAATGGCACCTTGCCTGTTCGTTACCTTGGGGTTCCTTTAGATGCTCAAAAGCTAAAGGTATCTTGCTACACCCCTCTTTTTGATTCCATTAACAAGTATATATCTGCCTGGAAGGGATTTTCTTTATCTTATGCAGGTAAGCTTGAACTGATAGCCAAGGTGATCCAAGGTGTGGTAGCATACTGGATGCAAGAGTTTTCTCTACCACCCACAGTTATTGAAAGCATAATTTCTATATGCCGAAAATTCCTATGGGGTGGAAAAAGGGCTCTTGTATCATGGGATGTTATCTGCAGGCCAAAAGATGAGGGCGGACTTGGCTTGCGAAATTTGAAACATTGGAACAATGCGTTTATGACAAAAACACTCTGGAATATCCACACCCGGAAAGAAACGTTATGGATTCGTTGGGTCCATGACTTTTATTTACGGAATGTGGACTTCTGGACGTGGAATCCGGGAAGAAACGAGTCCGCCCTCATGCGTAGTTTGGCGAAGGTTAGGGACCTTCTCGTAAGCAGATTTGGAACCACT
>NW_017618104.1:10000-12500 GCF_001879475.1 Ipomoea nil | reverse complement strand
GCTCATGCGGAACGAGTGTGCCCAAGTTGCGGACTTATGGGGTACGAGCGTGCCTAAGTTGCGGACTCATGCGGAACGAGTGTGCCTAAGTGCCGGACTTGTGCGGAACGAGTGTGCCTACGTTGCGGGCTCATGCGGAACGAGTGTGCCCAAGTTGCGGACTTATGGGGTACGAGGGTGCCTAAGTTGCGGACTTATGCGGAACGAGGGTGCCTAAGTTGCGGGCTTATGCGCAACGTTGGTGCCTAAGTTGCGGACTCATGCGGTACGAGGGTGCCGAGGTTGCGGAATTATGCGGTACGAGGGTGCCGAGGTTGCGGACTTATGCGGTACGAGGGTGCCGAGGTTGCGGACTTATGCGGAACGAGTGTGCCTACGTTGCGGGCATATGCGGAACGAGTGTGCCTACGTTGCGGGCATATGCGGAACGAGTGTGCCTACGTTGCGGGCATATGCGGAACGAGTGTGCCTACGTTGCGGACTTATGCGGAACGAGCGTGCCTAAGTTGCGGACTCATGCGGAACGAGTGTGCCTAAGTGCCGGACTTGTGCGGAACGAGTGTGCCTACGTTGCGGGCTCATGCGGAACGAGTGTGCCCAAGTTGCGGACTTATGGGGTACGAGGGTGCCTAAGTTGCGGACTCATGCGGAACGAGGGTGCCTAAGTTGCGGACTCATGCGCAACGTTGGTGCCTAAGTTGCGGACTCATGCGCAACGTTGGTGCCTAAGTTGCGGACTCATGCGCAACGTTGGTGCCTAAGTTGCGGACTCATGCGGTACGAGGGTGCCGAGGTTGCGGAATTATGCGGTACGAGGGTGCCGAGGTTGCGGACTTATGCGGAACGAGGGTGCCGAGGTTGCGGAATTATGCGGTACGAGGGTGCCCAAGTTGCGGAAAGTTGCAGGTACGAGGGTGCCCAAGTTGCGGAAAGTTGCGGTACGAGGGTGCCCAAGTTGCGGAAAGTTGCGGTACGAGAGTGCCCAAGTTGCGGAAAGTTGCGGTACGAGGGTGCCCAAGTTGCGGAAAGTTGCGGTACGAGGGTGCCCAAGTTGCGGAAAGTTGCGGTACGAGAGTGCCCAAGTTGCGGAAAGTTGCGGTACGAGAGTGCCCAAGTTGCGGAAAGTTGCGGTACGAGGGTGCCCAAGTTGCGGACTTATGCGGTACGAGGGTGCCGAGGTTGCGGACTTATGCGGTACGAGGGTGCCGAGGTTGCGGACTTATGCGGTACGAGGGTGCCGAGGTTGCGGACTTATGCGGTACGAGGGTGCCGAGGTTGCGGACTTATGCGGTACGAGGGTGCCGAGGTTGCGGACTTATGCGGTACGAGGGTGCCGAGGTTGCGGAAAGTTGCGGTACGGGTGTGCCGAGGTTGCGGAAAGTTGCGGTACGGGTGTGCCGAGGTTGCGGAAAGTTGCGGTACGGGTGTGCCGAGGTTGCGGAAAGTTGCGGTACGGGTGGCCGAGGTTGCGGAAAGTTGCGGTACGGGGGTGCCGAGGTTGCGGAAAGTTGCGGTACGGGGGTGCCGAGGTTGCGGAAAGTTGCGGTACGGGTGGGCCGACGTTGCGGAAAATTGCGGTACGGGTGGGCCGACGTTGCGGAAAATTGCGGTACGGGGGTGCCGAGGTTGCGGAAAGTTGCGGTACGGGTGGGCCGAGGTTGCGGAAAGTTGCGGTACGGGTGGGCCGAGGTTGCGGAAAATTGCGGTACGGGGGTGCCGAGGTTGCGGAAAGTTGCGGTACGAGGGTGCCCAAGTTGCGGACTTATGCGGTACGAGAGTGCCCAAGTTGCGGAAAATTGCGGTACGGGGTGCCGAGGTTGCGGACTTATGCGGAACGGGTGTGCCGAGGTTGCGGAAAGTTGCGGTACGGGTGTGCTGAGGTTGCGGAAAGTTGCGGTACGAGGGTGCCGAGGTTGCGGAAAGTTGCGGTACGAGGGTGCCGAGGTTGCGGAAAGTTGCGGTACGAGGGTGCCCAAGTTGCGGACTTATGCGGAACGGGGGTGCCGAGGTTGCGGACTTATGCGGAACGAGGGTGCCGAGGTTGCGGACTTATGCGGAACGAGGGCGCCCAAATTGCGCACAGTTGCGGACGGATGCGGAAAATATCACGCAACAGAGGTTTACCCGCCTGCCACCCCAGTACTTTTACGACGGTTCTGTGTTATGCCTTGGCCTATGTCGTTTTACGTCGTTCTCGTGCCAAAATGGCATATACATTTGTTTTAGAGCTTATTGTACTATTTAATTAGTGAGGCAAATGATATGCCATATATTCCTCTCACATTCCCAACAATCCCAAGTACTTGGCTAAGTCAGACAAGGAACTTTGCGGACAGCTGGGCATAAATTTGGACATCGTCGTTTTCAATGAAATAATCATCCAAACGCTTTGAAATTTACCAAGCATTGTTAAAATGCTCTAAACTAAAGGACCATGCAATAACATTTGAAAAAAAATGCACGGAACCACCCGAAATGACCGTGTGATTTACGGGACAAA
>NW_017618104.1:0-5000 GCF_001879475.1 Ipomoea nil | reverse complement strand
CACAAAGAGAGCACCTCTTATCCATCTCAATGAAATTTACATTGCTTTTAGTGAGTAGCCTCCCATGCAAGCAAAGCCATGCACAAAAAGCAAACTTGGGGGGAACAAAGCTTTTCCATATAAATCGCATAGCAAACGCTTTTTGGCGCTTGGGCCTAATCTCTTCATAAACTGCCGAGGTGATGATGCCTTTGGGACCATTCCACGTTGCCATCTTAGAAATGCATGCATTCAATCCTCCAAAACCATTTACCAGGGAGTCTCTAATTTTTGTTAAACTTCTCATTAAGGCAGAGTCCTCCCTCCCTGGTTTCCATGTCCAGAAATCCTTGTTAGATAAGTAGAAGTCATGGACCCAACGAATCCACAAGGTCTCCTTTCGGGCATGGATATTCCAAATGATTTTTGTCATGAATGCTTCATTCCAGTGTTTCAAGCTTCTCAAACCCAGCCCTCCCTCATCTTTAGGTTTGCATATCACATCCCATGCAACAAGAGCTCGCTTTCCACCCCACAAGAATTTTCTGCACATCGAGATAACATGCTCAATTACTGTAGGTGGCAGCGGGAACTCTTGCATCCAGTAAGCTACGACTCCTTGTATCACCTTTGAAATCAGCTCAAGCTTACCTGCATAGGACAAACAAAAACCCTTCCAAACAGAGATGTATTTGTTAATTGAATCAAAAAGGGGCCCATAATTTGATACCCTCAATTTCTGGGCATCTAGCGGGACACCGAGGTATCTCACTGGAAGGGTACCTGCTGGGATTCGGGTGAAGCTAAGGTCCTCCCGTACCCCTGCACAAAACAATTTGGACTTGGTAGCATTGATAGCTAATCCCGAAGTCCCTTCCAGTTCATTGAGAGCTTGCATCAAGATTTCCACCGAGCTAGTATCACCCCTGCAAAAAAGCATTAAGTCATCCGCGAAAGCCAAGTGGCTAATGCGGAGGTTAGTGCACCTTGGATGAAACTTGAAACCCGGGCTCTCCACCTTACTTTTCAGCATCCTCGAGAAATATTCCATGCATAAAGTAAAAAGCATCGGCGACATGGGATCTCCTTGCCTCAGTCCCCGCTTCCCATTAAACTTGCCCTTTATATTGCCATTAATGCTCACCGAGAAAGATGCCGTTTGGACACATTCCATTATCCAACCTGTGAAAATAGACGGGAAGCCAAATCCCTCTAGAGCCTCTCTCAAGAAATCCCAACTGACTGTATCATACGCCTTTCGAATATCCACCATTATCATGCATCTTGGGGAGGTTCTTTTCCTGGAGTAACCTCTTATTAATTCCTGGGCTAACATGACATTATCTGACACCGATCTGCCTCCGACAAACGCCCCTTGGGCCTGGTCCACAATCTCGGGTAACACACTGGACATGCGAGCTGCTATCACCTTGGTTATTATTTTATAAAAAACGTTGCAGCAGGCTATCGGCCGAAAGTCCTCTACTCTCAAATCATGAGACTTCTTGGGAATCAAGGCAATGCACGTGTGGTTCCATTGCTTCAATAACTGGCCATTCCTGAAGAATTCCATTACCGCCGAGATCACTAACGAACCAATACGGTTCCAGTTTGCTTTAAAGAAAGCTGCAGTGTATCCATCTGGTCCCGGGGCCTTATCATTTCCCATTGAAAAGAGAGCATTTTTAATTTCTTCTTTGGAGATCGGGGCTATCAAGTTCGCAGCCTGTTCATGAGATACATTAGTGCCACGACTGAAATACATGCTATTTGTTCTACTTCTGTCCCTCGAGGTGCCAAACAGCTCAGTGTAGAACTTCACAAAAAGATTACCCACTTGGTTCAGGGAAGTTGTGAGATTCCCTTCCTGGTCAAGAATGGCCGAGATAGTCGATGAGGCATTCCTTTTATTAATAAGGCTATGAAAATAACGGGACCCTTTATCTGCCTCTACCAAGTGTACGGTGTTTAATTTTTGTGCAAAGAAACGTCTCTCGGCTTCCATTAGGAACAAAGCCTTCTTTCGTAGTTCCTTTACCATGTTCCTTTCATCTTCGTTGGCATTCAGGACATCCAACGCATCTTGGGCAGCCTCGTACACTTCTTTTGCTTCACGAGTCCTTTCAGATATGTGGCTAAAGTCGTTCCGGTTTAACGAGCGAAGGGGGCCTTTTAGAGCTTTCAATTTTTTGGCGAGGATATACTGCTTCGATCCTATTATCTGTTCCCTCCACACATCCTCAACAATATCCTTAAATTTAGGATGCGAAAGCCACATATTCATGAACTTAAAAGGTCTCTTTTCCCCCACTGGTACGGCTGATGTGGAAATAATGACGGGGCAGTGATCAGAATTGCATGCGAGGAGTTTAAAATCTGCCATGCACGTGAGGCCTTGACTATTCCATCTATCATTGACCAATACACGATCAAGCTTTGCCTCCATGAACCTATTCCTCCACGTAAAGAACTTTCCCGTAGACATGCAGTCGGATAAATCACACTTCGCACAACAATTCTCTAGGTCTTGTATCTCATACCTCGATGGAACATTACCTCCTCTTCTCTCCGATGGTGACAACACCGTGTTGAAATCCCCAGAGATTAGCCAAGGTACACAGATAGTCAGACTTAGGCCTTCGATCCTCTCCCAAAGGGGTCTTCTCGAGACAACAGAAAAAAGGCCATAAACAAAGGTGCAGTAGAAAGACTTTTGAGACACTTTGCAACGGATAGAGCAGTGGATGTGTTGTGGACCAGTTTCAACAATCTCACAATCTGCAAGGTTTGGATTCCATGTTACTAGAATTCTCCCACCCTCATGATCATGAAAATTGGATGAGAATTTCCATCCATTCTTACGGTTTTTGACAAACAACTCAGCCTTCTCAAGCGACATTTTGGTCTCTATTAACGCACAAACAGATAACTTATGTTTCCATATGAAGTCCCAGACTTCTTTCTGTTTGAGGGGTTGATTCAAACCCCTCACATTCCATGATCCTAGAATCATTGAGCACCTAAGGTGGGTACTCGCCGACCACCGCCGCCAGCCACTTTATTTAACCCAAGTGGCAGGGTAATCCGAGGTGCTTTTCTCTTCATTTTAGATTGTGGGGACTTCCTTCTTGCCCCAGCCACGACCCGAGAGGGTTCTTTTGTTGGGGTGATCACGAGATCATCCTCAGTCTCATCTTGTGGCACAGGTTCATCATTAGGTTCGAGAGCAGGAGGAGATTTCTGGGCACTTTCAGCAGCCTTCTTAGCCTTACGTGCCTTCTTTTTTTCAGACCTTGCTATTGCAAGAGCAAGTTCAACAATTTCAGTTCCGGTCTCAATAGAGGGTTCAACTGCAGCTTCAGCCGAGACCACAATTTCCTTCCCAGTACTTTCTCGATGTGTTCTCTCTTGGTCAACAAATACAGCCCGGTCAACTGTGTCATGATCATGCATCTCTGTTACATTCTCGTGAACAATTGTATTAGCTTCAACATTCACATTGTCGGCAGCCCCACTTTCAAGAGTAGGGGGAGATTTCTGGGCGTTTTCAGCAGCCTTCTTAGCCTTACGTGCCGTCTTTTTTCCAGACCTTGCTATTGCAAGAGCAAGTTCAACAATTTCAGTTCCGGTCTCAAAAGATGTCCTCTCTTGATGTTCAGGAACAGTTTTGTCCACATGGGAGCAGCTCCCAACCTCAAGAGGAGTTGGGGTATTGGCTATCACAATCTGTTGGGTTCCAAAGGGTTCAACTGCAGCTTCAGCCGAGACCATAATTTCCTTCCCAGTGCTCTCTCGATCTGTTCTCCTCTCTTGGTCAACAATTTCAGTCCGGTCAACTGTGTCATGATCATGCATCTCTGTTACATTCTCGTGAACATTTGCATTAGCTACAACATTCATATTGTCGGCAGCCCCACTTTCACTCTCATGCACAGCAGTTTCGTTCCTTTCTCTCAGGTTATTCTCAACACGAGTTAGAGGGCAGTTTTCGGTGATATGTTTACCACCTCCACATCGGGTACAATAGGATGGTAGATTCTCATACCAAATCTCTTGCTCAATGGTTCTACCATCATGAACCTCAATAACCACGTGTTCAAGAGGCTTCAAAGAGCAGTCAACATCCACAAGTATGCGGGCAAAGGCCATCTTTCTTTTGTCTTTTGTGAATTGGTCCATATAGGAAGGTCTTCCAATCCCACCTGCAATTTTACTAAGGGCTCCCTCATTCCAGCAAGGTTTAGGGAGGTGTGGCAGCCGTACCCAGACCGGGAGGAAGCGATAATCCCCATAGTCCTCCGTGAATGATTCCGGCGGAGGTTCGAGGAATAAGCGTTTTCCAAAGACTGCATACGGCCCATTTGCAAGCACAGCATCCATGTCTCCTTTGCACTTGAACCAGAACATAACATGCCCGTTCAAATGTTCATCTAGCCTTACCCAAACTTTCCATGATTTAGCCAACACGTCTACACCATGCATCCCCGGAAATTTACCGGCAAACCTTCCCATCAACGGAAACTTTCTAAAATCCTCAGGCTCAATCCAATCATGTTCCTCCAGTTTAGCACGGCCTCTTTCTGCCAAAGAACCTGAGAGGAGGCAGTCTTCTCCCTCAAGTGGTCTACGGTTATTGAGCGGATCCCTGCGTTGAGGTGCTTTGTCTTTCTCAACCCAAACCTGTTTCCCTGGGTTCCTCCTCGTCCCAAAGGGCTCTTGCCGGTTGTTCTCCTCAGAGTACGTGTCTTTCGACCCCAATGATCTAGAAGCGGCAGAGTTAACAGAATTCGATGGACCAGCAACCACTGACCCATTCCCAGTTGCAGCCATAGCGATCAAACACCTGTCAAGAGCACAATACACCGGTTCCCACGCACGGATTATCCGGTCACAAGAAGGCCGGTGCTCACAGGCAGCTTATCCGGCGAAGAAAGAAACACCGTTGTTCACAGACAATCGGTGAGAGCAAAGGCATACCTGGAGTTTTTTCCGGTCGATTGTATACACTTTTAAGCGCCACT
>NW_017618103.1:5000-7500 GCF_001879475.1 Ipomoea nil | reverse complement strand
CGTACCGCAACTTTCCGCAACCTCGGCCCACCCGTACCGCAACTTTCCGCAACCTCGGCACCCCCGTACCGCAATTTTCCGCAACGTCGGCCCACCCGTACCGCAATTTTCCGCAACGTCGGCCCACCCGTACCGCAACTTTCCGCAACCTCGGCACCCCCGTACCGCAACTTTCCGCAACCTCGGCACCCCCGTACCGCAACTTTCCGCAACCTCGGCCCACCCGTACCGCAACTTTCCGCAACCTCGGCACACCCGTACCGCAACTTTCCGCAACCTCGGCACACCCGTACCGCAACTTTCCGCAACCTCGGCACACCCGTACCGCAACTTTCCGCAACCTCGGCACCCTCGTACCGCATAAGTCCGCAACCTCGGCACCCTCGTACCGCATAAGTCCGCAACCTCGGCACCCTCGTACCGCATAAGTCCGCAACCTCGGCACCCTCGTACCGCATAAGTCCGCAACCTCGGCACCCTCGTACCGCATAAGTCCGCAACCTCGGCACCCTCGTTCCGCATAAGTCCGCAACTTGGGCACCCTCGTACCGCAACTTTCCGCAACTTGGGCACTCTCGTACCGCAACTTTCCGCAACTTGGGCACTCTCGTACCGCAACTTTCCGCAACTTGGGCACCCTCGTACCGCAACTTTCCGCAACTTGGGCACCCTCGTACCGCAACTTTCCGCAACTTGGGCACTCTCGTACCGCAACTTTCCGCAACTTGGGCACCCTCGTACCGCAACTTTCCGCAACTTGGGCACCCTCGTACTGCAACTTTCCGCAACTTGGGCACCCTCGTACCGCATAATTCCGCAACCTCGGCACCCTCGTTCCGCATAAGTCCGCAACCTCGGCACCCTCGTACCGCATAATTCCGCAACCTCGGCACCCTCGTACCGCATGAGTCCGCAACTTAGGCACCAACGTTGCGCATGAGTCCGCAACTTAGGCACCAACGTTGCGCATGAGTCCGCAACTTAGGCACCAACGTTGCGCATGAGTCCGCAACTTAGGCACCCTCGTTCCGCATGAGTCCGCAACTTAGGCACCCTCGTACCCCATAAGTCCGCAACTTGGGCACACTCGTTCCGCATGAGCCCGCAACGTAGGCACACTCGTTCCGCACAAGTCCGGCACTTAGGCACACTCGTTCCGCATGAGTCCGCAACTTAGGCACGCTCGTTCCGCATAAGTCCGCAACGTAGGCACACTCGTTCCGCATATGCCCGCAACGTAGGCACACTCGTTCCGCATATGCCCGCAACGTAGGCACACTCGTTCCGCATATGCCCGCAACGTAGGCACACTCGTTCCGCATAAGTCCGCAACCTCGGCACCCTCGTACCGCATAAGTCCGCAACCTCGGCACCCTCGTACCGCATAATTCCGCAACCTCGGCACCCTCGTACCGCATGAGTCCGCAACTTAGGCACCAACGTTGCGCATAAGCCCGCAACTTAGGCACCCTCGTTCCGCATAAGTCCGCAACTTAGGCACCCTCGTACCCCATAAGTCCGCAACTTGGGCACACTCGTTCCGCATGAGCCCGCAACGTAGGCACACTCGTTCCGCACAAGTCCGGCACTTAGGCACACTCGTTCCGCATGAGTCCGCAACTTAGGCACGCTCGTACCCCATAAGTCCGCAACTTGGGCACACTCGTTCCGCATGAGCCCGCAACGTAGGCACACTCGTTCCGCACAAGTCCGGCACTTAGGCACACTCGTTCCGCATGAGTCCGCAACTTAGGCACACTCGTTCCGCATATGCCCGCAACGTAGGCACACTCGTTCCGCATGAGTCCGCAACGTAGGCACGCTACTTCGGCACACTCGTTCCGCACAAGTCCGCAACTTCGGCACACTCGTTCCGCAACTGTCCGCTACTTAGGCACACTCGTTCCGCAACTGTCCGCAACTTAGGCGCACTCGTTCCGCATGAGTCCGCAACTTAGGCACACTCGTTCCGCATATGCCCGCAACGTAGGCACACTCGTTCCGCATATGCCCGCAACGTAGGCACGCTCGTTCCGCACAAGTCCGCAACTTAGGCACGCTCGTTCCGCACAAGTCCGCAACTTAGGCACGCTCGTTCCGCACAAGTCCGATACTTAGGCACACTCGTTCCGCACAAGTCCGCTACTTAGGCACACTCGTTCCGCATGAGTCCGCAACTTAGGCACACTCGTTCCGCATGAGTCCGCAACTTAGGCACACTCGTTCCGCATATGCCCGCAACGTAGGCACACTCGTTCCGCACAAGTCCGGCACTTAGGCACGCTCGTTCCGCACAAGTCCGGCACTTAGGCACACTCGTTCCGCATGAGTCCGCAACTTAGGCACGCTCGTTCCGCATATGCCCGCAACGTAGGCACACTCGTTCCGCATAAGTCCGCAACGTAGGCACACTCGTTCCGCACAAAGTCCGCAAAGCCCGCAACGTAGGCACCATCGTTCCGCATGAGTCCGCAACTTAGGCACCATCCGTTCCGCAACA
>NW_017618101.1:192500-247258 GCF_001879475.1 Ipomoea nil | reverse complement strand
TAAGATTGAAAATCTCTTTCATAATCAACTATGTTATTTTACGACTAAGGTTTAGAACACTGAAACAATTACGGATTTAAGAATTCGAAATGGCAATTTACTGGATTGAAAATTGAACAACGGATCCTTTTTTGTACAATTAATCAAAGCAGTAATATCAAGATAATAGAAGGCATATAAATAGTGTAGCATAAAAGAAAATCAAAATAGATATCACAATTCTAAAAGAACCAAAACTTCAATTATTCTTGAGTTGGAAATAAACTTAACAACACATCATAATAAAATGTACTGACTGTCCTCTATTGAATAATTCAGGCCTATTTATACTAATTTCAGCACCCTCATCAGCTAAAAATAATCCTAATTTTCCTAACATCCTCAAATTTAATCATTTCTTCAACCACATAAAACCTAGAAAATAAGTAATATTTATTTTCTAAATCCTACGCACCAAAGAAAATAAGCTCCAGTTGATTTTGCCCGTTTGTGGTAGCAGACTAGCAGTTCGAAGCAGCCGCGTAAGTCGTTCGCCCATGGAGTCATTCATCGCAGCAGACCACGAACGGAGTTCCCATTGCCAATGCCATCGCTACGTTCACAGAAGAAGCTCGGAAGAAGTTTCGCTCGTGTCTACGTACGTAAAAAGCTTATAAGGGAAAAAAAGATAAAAGAAAGGACAAAAATGTTAAACGGGGCAAATTATGTTGTGCATCTGCGTGCACACGGATGCAACAGAGTCAACTGCGTCAGGGAAAGAGAGCTGCTCGACATGTGTTGAGGCGAAGCAGAGGGAAGAATGGGAGGTAGGAAGGGAGGTAACGGAGTCAGCTCGAACGGTTGGGGTAAGGTGGAGGGAAACGGTGGAGGAGGAGAGGGCGTCGAGGAGGTACTGGGTAGAGTGCCAGAGAGCGGTGGCCGGCCAGTGGTTAATGGCGGAGGAGATGAGGCATGGCTTGTTGGGGGAAACATAGTCGCGGAGGAAATGAAGAGGCGTAGGTGGACAGAGGAGGCGGTCGATTTGAGAGGTCGTGCCTAAACTCGAGGGACATTGGTTTGACAACAATCTTGCTAAGATATTCAATTCCATCCTTGAGCACCCAAACTTGGGACTAAAGATGGCCAAACCACCAAACTCGAGGGACCTTGGCTGGTATTAACTCTTTTCGTATAAGTCAAATGACAATATTACCCTCCATTTTGACGGCTGAGACGGGAGGAAGTAACGTAAGGACGCTAGAACGTAACTTTTCACAACTCGGAGGATGACGGGTGGTAATTACAGAAGTTAGGGACCATTGATGGCGATGCCACCAAACTCGAGGGACCATAGGTGGTATTTACTCATATATTAATTAACATTAGTGTATTAAAAAGTTTAAGTGCTTCAATTGGACACTGATGGTTAACTAAAATGTGATCGAGTGGGTCAAATCTTATTTTTTTAAAAAGTCACGAGTATTTTATATAAAAATATTTGGTCTCCTCTCCCAGTGTCACCAAAAAAATTTTCCCACACCCCCCTACAAAAAATTCAAATTTTCAATAATTATAAAATTTACTCGTATTTTTTTACTAAAACCCTATGAAGTCTTTTAAACGGCTGAGATGAATTCACATTTTTAAAATCCTAGTATGTGAACATATGTTCCAATCTGAGTTTTTGATATATTGTGATGAGATAGTTCAATTCACGTACAATTAAAACTCCTAATGCCATTTTCTTTTAAAATCAATTAATGGGGTTAAGTTACTGGTGATTGCAATGAATAATAATTGCCTTCTATTCATTCTGATATTACGGTGGGCTTAACATCCCACTCATCCTGGGGGTTATTGTTCCTAACGATTAAAGTACGGTGTAGTTGTACGTTAGACCAGGATGAGTGGGATGATTAAATGGGATTGGGTGAACTGAAGATCGTGGGGTACGGTTTAGAAGACACTTATCTATTGTTTCGTTTCAGAAAGATGCAAAGTGCATTATATATGGTGGGTGTCGAATCCAACAAATAATAATTTACTGAGTAAGGTCGTATCCACAGAGATTGGTTCGATTTAATTTTATTCCAAAATTTAAATAAAGAATGGAATGATAATTCGAGTTCAACAAGCATTAATAAATGACAAAGAATATTAAGTAAAAATGAATCACAGGAAAACTAGTATCCAACCCAAGACATAATGTCAGAATTGATACAAAGAAGTGATCATTGAAATAAAGTGTAAAGGCTAATGTGTCATCTAGCACCATGAACCATAATCGATTATTCATCCCGAACTTTCACATCATATATATTGTTGGTCCGGTAGGTTCGAAAGGAGAGTCTAGAAGGGGTGGGGGGTGAATAGACTCAACTCGATGTTCACAGAAATAACTCCTTTCAGGGTTATTACGCAGCGGATATGCTAGACGAGTTTTATATTGCTTTGCACAGTTTGTTGCTTTATGAAACTTTCGGTTCAGATTGTATGATATGCAATGCACGAAAGTAAAGCAAGGAAAAATAAAGAGAGAGAGATGAGAGATTTTTATAGTGGTTTGGCCAACTGTGCCTACTCCACTTTTCTTTCACAACTTGTGAAAGGTTTGCACTATCACTCCTAGTACAAATAACACCAAGCTAGCTTCCTTGATCACTAAGCCGGACAGCTAATTGAAGGTTTTTTCAACTCCTAGAGTTTACTCCGCCTCTATCAACATCTTCTTTAGAGCTGAGGGTTGGAAGAAAATATCTGCGAGGTTCTCCAACGGGTTGAAGTCTTGACTAACTAGTTGAATGATGGATGATCAACGTATATAAGTTGCAAGACTTCTTCAGGGTTGTGAGGATGAAATCTGATAATTCTTATTGTAAACTTCACACCTTGAAACACTAGTTTTCAAAAGCTTAAGAGAGTGAACTTGTATAAGGAGCTTTTGAATATGTATGATCAGTTGAGATAAAAACCAGCAACTTCTATCATGGAGAAGATGGGTATTTATAAGAGAGAAAATATCCATCCGTTGGAGGGGATGATATTTCAAACTTATGAACCAGTGGGTAATAACCGGAGAGCCTGGTACATTTAATGCTTCATTAAATGCAGTTGTGCCATATAGTCGTTGGAGGCAAGAACTTCTGCAAGTTTTGTCTTCTAGCTCTGAAAAGAGGTACAATGACATTTAATGCACCTTGATTAGTGTGCTCTTCATTCTTAGGATAACTTATTCCTAGGATGATCCATCAGCTGAGACACAACATTCTTCTTGAGTTGAGAGAAGATGGATTGTCTTGGCAGTCTGGTCGTTAGAAATAATGTCTCTGGACGAAAGATTACTTTCGGTTTCTGTTCATGGCGGTAAAGGATCATCTATCCATTCGTGGTCTGTCCAAGATGTAGCTTTGCTTCAATCATCCGCTCTTCTTTCGTTCAAAGAAACCTAACTAAAAGATCATAACTCGATTTTGTGTGTTTAACTACCTTAACAAGAATTACACAGTGAGTTATGGTACCTTTCGTCTAGAACGAAGGTAGCAACAGATATGACAAAAAGTTAGGGGTCTACAATCTAAGTTACATTGGTATCATCAAAATCCTAATACATATATTCCTAACATATATCAAGCCACAAACCAAAAAGAAAAATTCATCTAGAACTTTTAGTAGGTTTCCTTATTTTCCTGCTGACATGGCGCCAGTTTCCCCCCAAATCGTATATGAAACCACGCTCAACCAAAGACGTAGCATTCAAACGAGGATGACCCAGGCGTAGAAAATCCATGTTAAGTTGATTTAGTGGGTATGTTTCTAGGCTGAAGGTGACGGAAGGCTGAAGGTGACGGCAGGTTGAAAGTGACGAAGCGCGCTAGCTGCGTTAACATGTATGTTTCTATACTTTTCTGTTATATAATATTTCTATATCTTTGTGTGAATAATATATATATATATATATATATATATATATATATATATATATATGTGTGTGTGTGTGTGTGTGTGTGTGTGTGTGTGTGTGTGTGTGTGTGTGTGTGAGTGTGTGTGTGTGTGTGTGCGTGTGTGTACTGTTGCTGCACATAATATATATAATGTGTAAATTTTTCTCTTTTCTGTGAATTATATATATTGTACTGTTGCTGCGCATAATATATATGATGTGTACATTCTTTTTCTTTTCTTTGCATTATATATATATATATATATATATATATATATATATATATATATATATATATATATATATATATATATTATTCACAGAAAAGGGAAAAATTTATACACATCACATATATTATGCGCAAAGCTGTGAATAATATAATGTTGATGTACAATTACTGTGAATACAAATGTGTATGCTTTTGATACAATAGGTCCTACTAAGCTTCTTTGATTTGAAAAGATATGGACAAAGTGTTAGAAAAGTGGAAAGGAATACGTGTTTACAGTTCTGCATTCATATATGAAATTAGCTATTAGACCATTAGTTATTAATTAATTAATACAAAACTGGAATATAATGTTTTCTTCTAATTAAGTTTTACTAGTCATTGAATAGGGAAATCTTTTGGCCAAGGACTGAAGGTGATGAAATACTTGCTCCTATTCCAACGAAGATGACTGGTAGGCCAAAGGAAAAAAAAAAAAAAGAAAGCTTGAAGAAAATGAAAAAAAAAAAAACAAGCAAAAAATGAGTGAAGAGTTAGAAAGTTGTCTAAAAAAGGAAGAATTATGACATGTCAATTATGCAAGGGAAATGGACATAACAAACGATTTTGTCCTACATTGTCAACCCAACAAGCAGAATCTGCTGGTTCTTCTACTGTTAGAGGAAGAGTGATGGTTCTTCTGCTGTTGGAGGAAGAGGAAGACCATTGGCTGCTGTGAGAGGGAGAGTGAGAGGAGGAGGGAGAGGAAGTGGAAGAGGGACAGACTTGTTTCAGGAAAGCTTTGTTAGAATGTCAGATAAAATTAATTGAACATAATGCGGATTTAAATACCTCATATAGATGGCTCTTAGCAGTTTATGATTTATTGACAATGCATTCTTCTTTTCTGTAGCTTGCGCAGAGTCAAGCTCAATGGGACCATGAAGGCAAATGAAGATTGATGGAGTCACTTTTTTTTTTTCTCTTTATTTTTATTTTTGTTTTTGTTTTTTGTTAACTAGCTGGTGTTTATAGCTACTATATCTATATGATTTTGTTTTTTAACTAGCTAGTAGATTATGAATTGGGAGTTTATTTTGTTTTGTTCTTCGCAATATATATATTTTACAGTTTATATTAGTAACTTCATTTCATTTTTTTTTAATTTCACTTGGTTTAGTTGTTGACCATCTAAATGGTTTTATGTGGATGAATAAGCAATATATATTCAAAGGGCCCTCGCAAATTATGTTGTGCATCCGTATACACCATGCATGGTGCATACGGATGCAAAAATGACGTCGTTTTGGTTAAAAAAACGCGCGTCCCACTTAAAAAAGAAATCAGGTTCGATTCCCGGCAATAGCATTTTTATATATCCATAAATTCATAACTATATCTCCATAAATTCATAACTATATATCCATAAATTCATAACTATATATCCACAGTTAATGAATGAAGTAAAAATCTACAACGAATGAACTAAATATCCACAATGAATGAACTAAATATCCACAATGATTGAACTAAATATCCACAATGAATGAACTAAATATCCAGAAATTCATAACTATATATCCAGAAATTCATAACTATATATCCATAAATTCATTACTATATATTCACAGTGAATAAATGAAGTAAATATCTACAATGAATGAACTAAATATCCACAATGATTGAACTAAATATCCACAATGAATGAACTAAATATCCAGAAATTTATAACTATATATCCAGAAATTCATAACTATATATCTAGAAATTCATAACTACATATCCACAATAATGCTATTGCCGAGAATCGAACCTGAATTTTTTTTTTTTAAGTGGGACGCGCGTTTTTAGTAAACACGACGTTGTTTTGCATCGTATGCACCATGCATGGTGCATTCGGTTTCACAACATAACTATTGTTCAAAGTGCTGATGGATATATTTATGTGGGAAAATACTAAACAAAAAAAAATTAGCATTTCTATAAATTAGGAAAACTAGAATAATACTAAACAAAAAATTAGCCAAAAAATATGAATTCTCGAAAAAACAAAAGAAAGTTGAAACATTGGGATTGAAAATTTGAAAAAGTATAAATTATGAAAATAAAGAGAAGAAAATTATAGTTTTTTTAATATAATAATTTTTGTTTTTTAAATTTTAAATATGTAAATGCTTACATGGACAACATAAGGTAAAGAGAAATGCCACATCAGGCCATGTCAACAGGAAGATATGATAACCTGCTAAAAGTTCTAGGTGATTCTTTTTTCTTGATTTGTGGCTTGATATATACGATATGAAAGTTCATGGTGCGGGATGAATAATCAAATATGGTTCATGGTGCTAGATGACACTTTAGCCAAGTGTAAATTCTTTTATCCTACACCAAATTGGTTATTGTTATTAACAAGCTCGATCTAACAACATATCTCTCCTTACTTTATCGGTAATCAAAACAGGCTCTTCAATTACTTCTCTAGATAATTAACAACCCTAAATAAGCCCTTAGGATTTAATTAACTATCAGCATTAAGAATTAGAAAGACTACCAATTTTAGCCGACAGACTCGCAAGCTCAGTCCATTTAAACTAGACTATACATCTCCATAACATAAGATTGAAAATCTCTTTTATAATCAACTATGTTATTTTACGACTAAGGTTTAGAACACTTAAACAATTACAGATTTAAGAATTCGAAATGGCAATTTACTGGATTGATAATTGAACAACAGATCCTTTTTGTACAATTAATCAAAGCAGTAATATCAAGATAATAGAAGGCATATAAATAGTGTAGCATAAAAGAAAATCAAATTAGATCTCACAATTCTAATAGAACTAAAACTTCAATTATTATTGAGTTGGAAAATAAACTTAACAACACATCATAATAAAATGTACTGACTGTCCTCTATTGAATAATTCAGGCCTATTTATACTAATTTCAGCACCCTAATCAGCTAAAAATAATCCTAATTTCCCTAACATCCTCAAATTGAATCAATTTCTTCAACCACATAAAACCTAGAAAATAAATAATATTTATTTTCTAAATACTACGCACCAAAGAAAATAAGCTCCAGTTGATTTCGTCCGTTTGTGGTAGCAGACTAGCAGTTCGAAGCAGTCGCAGAAGTTGTTCGCCCATGGAGTCATTCATCGCAGCAGACCGCGAACGGAGTTCCCATTGCCGATGTCGTCGCTGCGTTCACAGAAGACGCTCGGAAGAAGTTTCGCTGATGTCTACGTACGTAAAAAGCTTATAAGGGAAAAAAAGATAAAGAAAGGACAAATATATTAAACGGGGCAATTTATGTTGTCCATCTGTGTGCACCCGGATGCAAAAAACGGCATCGTTTTACTTAAATAAAAAAAAATCATTTTTGATTGCCTTTAGTTACGTAAACATATGTTCATAATTTTATAATTTCATATTCTATATTTATAGTTATGAAATTATAGATGTGTAGTTATGCAATTCTGGATTTGAAGTTATGAAGTTATGGATGTCTAATTATGCATGCAATTCTGAATGTATAGTTATGAAGTTATAATTTCAAATGTATAGTTATGAAGTTAAGGATGTGTAGTTATGCAATTTTGAATGTATAGTTATGAAGTTATGGATGTGTAGTTATGCATGCAATTTTGAATGTATAGTTATGAAGTTATGGATGTGTAGTTATGCAATTATGAATTTATAGTTATGAAGTTATGGATTTGTAGTTATGCAAATCTGGATTTATAGTTATGAAGTTATGGATGTGTAGTTATGCAATTCTGATTTTTTTTTTTTTAAAGGTCGGACGTCAAAACGACGTCGTTTTTACAACCGTGTGCACCATGCAAGGTGCACACGGTTGCATCATGCATGTGTAGTTTGGGCTGCTGAAATTAAAAAAAAATAAAAATAAAAATAAAAAATAAAAAAAATTAACCTACTTTAATTCCACCTTGCCCAACTCTTATTAATTAACAAATGTATTCCCCATGGCCGAAAAATGACATTTAAGCTAAAATTATTCAAATAACTATTATATTAATACAAAATATAAAATAAAGTTTAAAATAAATATAATATTAAATAAATAAAAGTAATTTATTATTATAAACTATCTAAATTAAATATATTAATCGTACTTATCAATATACTTGTGGGTAGCCTGGTTTTTTAGCAATTATATCATGGACCACGGTCCACAAAGCTTTGTAGACCATGATGCAAAAACGGCGCCGTTTCTTTAAGTAAAGAACTGGCAGCCGTTATAGCTTAACGGAGCGCGTATTTTTGGTGTGTTAATTACAAAATGAAACTACAGTGCATCTAAACTGAAACTGTCTCACATATTGTTTTTATATTATCAAATGAAACTGCAATTGAATTGAAACGAAACTATAGTAGTGTTGAAATGAAACTACAGTGTATACAAAATGAAACTGAATAATAATTTCACATATTTGAGTGTATATTATCCAACGAACCTGTAGTTATATCAAAACATTACTGTAGTTGTGTTGTAATAAAACTATAGTGTATATAAAATGAAACTATAGGTATTATCCTACCGCCGCCGCGTCCAAGCTTCGACGCCGTCGCCGTGTCCAACCTCTGCCGCCATCGCCGCCTCCATCCTCTGTTGTCGTCGGTCCAACCGCCGCCGCCGTGAAGAACTGAGGTTTAGCTTTTAAGGTTAGCTTTTCTATTGTAATGTAATAAGCTGTCAAATTCATCCAAAAGTTATCTGATTGTATCAATGTGTGTGTTTATGCTAAACAATTTTGGATTTAAGCTAGGGTTGGGGAATTAGGGTTTGAATTTGTGCAAAATTTCTGTGAAATTTCGCTATTTAATGTTCATATCTTGAGTTCTAAGCACCCTGCAATAATAAAAATTTAGTCATTTTGTATAAGGAACTCAAAAAATAATATCAGTTAGTTATTTCCTTATATAATAAACAACATTAAAGGTTTCTCTCCATTAACTTTATGTACCTATTGGATGTCATCACTAGTAGTTGTAGTTGTAACTAATGGTGGATCTCCATTCTCTATTCGGATCGACCTACTTTCAAATATATGCATGCGCTTCTTAAGGTCACGGTTTTCTTCATCCTTCTCATGGAGTTTAGCCTCTAGCTCTTTGATGTAAATAGATTTTGTGTCATTTAAGTTTTTTCGCTTCACTCCACCCCCATAACCATATACATGACCATGACGTTGTTGTCCAAAATGTTTTTCAACAATTTCAAGGTTTGAAAGTGATGGGTTAGACCTAATAATCTTCACAATTTCATTCTATAAAAAGATTACAAGTAAACAAGATTAATGCAGAAGTATATCAAGATAAAAAGATTAATGTAGAAAGGCTAAATAATGACACTTAGCTTACATATTTTTCTTCTTCTTTTGTCCCATTTAATTTTTCAATTTTGCTTCTAGTCTTTAAGAAAATTACTCCCAAGTCAGGCGGTTGTGAATCTTTACCTCCCAATAAGTTGAGAAAAACAAATGTCATTCTAGGTAAAAAAGAAAAAAAAAATTCATATATAACTAGCAGAACTGTTTTTTTTAGTACATTTTCAATATGATTTCTCTATGTGGGTTACTCCCGGTGCGATAGGCATTCCCATATCTGATGTTGACCTATTCTTAGTGTTTTGCTAACTGATTTTCTGCATAACTTTCAAATGTAAGTGATTATTTAAATAAAAAATATTTTTTTATAATATATAAAACCGTCATTACCATATCAGATCAACATACTTGAAACTTTTCTGTCATAAATTTGTTAGTGACAAACCACTTCCAATCTTCAACATCTACTCCAGGTGGAACACTTTTTAAAGCCTCGGTCTTACTTGATGCAAGGTCTCAGAAATTTTATATTCAAAAGTGACCTCCAATTTGTCCACAAAGTATAGATATGCTCTAGGGTATCATCACGATATAACTCAATATTTGGATTATCAAAATATTTGAAATCTTGTAAATTTCAGTGTAATGTGAAATTCAGCATTCTTTGACTAACTATATGATTGAAGAGGGAAATTCACTTATCTATTATTGATTGCAAGATTTTCATTACTAAAGAACCTTATTTTATCATCGTAGCTGCAAATTAAGCTTTTATTTGAATCTCTTGCTTCTATCTCGGGTCTCTCAAGTTGCATGTAGACATGCGTATTTAGTCTTTCGTTTCAGATGTAGTTTGATTTGCTGGTGTCGGAGATCAGCCAAGGAGATGACGGAAAAAGCAGAGAGGAATTGAGATAAGAGAATGATGAGAATGGTTTTCATTCATTCTGTTAGACGAATACAAGAAGAGCATATACACAAAGAAAGGGCGGCAAAAGCCGTTGGAACTGCCAAGATGATCAAAGACCAGAAGGCCCTCGACTAATTCACATTATCCCCTTCTACATCATGCTCTAATACCCCCCCGTAAGCTGGAGCGTGTAAATTTTGAACGCCCAGCTTAGATACATAGGTCTGGAACATCTGAGAGCCAAGAGGCTTAGTAAAACCATCGGCCACTTGATTGGCGGAGGATACGGGCAGAAGCTTAATGAGGCCTTGGTTAAGTTTCTCCCGAACGATATGACAGTCGATGTCAATATGTTTGGTGCGTTCGTGGAAGACGTGATTCTCCGCTATGGCTATAGCGGATTTGCTGTCGCAGAATAAGGTGGCTGGTTTGTCCAGCTGGATGTGCAAGTCTTGTAAGAGATAGACAAGCCATTGTACCTCACAGATTGTGGCTGCCAAGGCTCTGTATTCGGCTTCGGAGGAACTCCTAGACACTGTCATCTGCTTCTTGGATTTCCATGACACAAGGGCGTCACCTAGAAATACACAATATCCGGTGATGGACCTTCGAGTGTCACCACATGCTGCCCAGTCGGAGTCTGAGAAGACTCTGAGCTGAAGTTGAGAATCTGAAGTATATAGTGAGCCTTGGCCAGGTGACAATTTAATGTAACGCAGTATACGATGAGCGGCTATTAAGTGTTTGTCCGTAGGACAATCAACAAATTGACTGAGCTGTTGAACGGAGTATGCTATGTCTGGGCATGTGGCAGTAAGGTATAGCATTCTCCCTACCAATCTTCTGAATATGGTCGGATCTGCCAGGGGTGTGCCATCATTACGAGCTAGCTTTAAGCCTTGAACCATGGGGGTTGGTACTAGCTTACTTTCCAGGAAACCAGCCTCTTCTAAGATGTCCAGAGCGAATTTTCGTTGACAAAGATTCATGCCTCCTTTCACTTTGCTAGCTTCAATTCCAAGGAAGTAGCCTAGGGGGCCAAGATCTTTAATTTTAAACTCTTTGTCTAAGAATTGCTTAACAGATTTGATGACAGATATGCTCGGACTGGCAGCTATTATATCGTCCACATAGATCAACAAAGCAATGAAATTGGTATCCATACCTCTAGTAAACAAAGATGGTTCAGATTTGGACTGATGGAATCCATTCTGAACTAGAGCAGCAGTGAGCTTGGAGTTCCATTGGCGACTGGCCTGTTTCAATCCGTATAGAGATCGTCGAAGTTTACATACTTGATTCGGCTTGTTGCTGTGAAAACCAGGAGGTAAAGACATATATACTTCTTCGTTCAAGTGACCGTGAAGAAAGGCATTATTGATGTCCATTTGATGAATTTCCCATGCCTTAGATACTGCAACAGCTAAGAAGAGCCGAATAGTAGTCAGTCTCGCCACTGGAGAGAATGTGTCAAGGTAATCGATGCCAAGCTGCTGCGTATAGCCCTTAGCAACGAGCCGTGCCTTATGTCTTTCAATCGTGCCATCGGCTTTCAACTTCACCTTGAAAATCCACTTGCAACCAATGGGAATTTTTCCCGGTGGTAAATCAGTTAACTCCCATGTTTGGTTATCCTGTAAAGCTGCAATTTCAGCATCCATGGCCTTCTTCCAACATTCATTTTGCATGGCCTGTTGGTAGGTTCTTGGCTCTTTAATTGTGGATACTGCCATGGAGAAGGCTTTATGTGAGGGACTGAGGTTGGCATAGGATATAACCTTCGACAGAGAATGGGGAGATGTCTTGTAGCTCATAATGGCATCACAGTAGTAGTCCTGAAGTTTAGAGGGGGCATTGCGAGATCTGCTAGATCTCCTTGGCTGAGCATTGTGGATGGTTACGGCAGTGTCCTCACAGCATTCTTCATCAGAAGTGGCATGTAAAGAGACTTCATTGCTTGGCATATAATGTTAGGGGGAATTCTGTATGGAAGCAGAATCTATGTGCGTTTCATGAGGATTTGATTCATCTTGCATCATAGGCAATCCAATACTGCTGTGGGTGTCATTCATCGAATCAACATGACTATGGAGGATGCCTAGATCAGCAGCTTCTTCACGGCTATTGACAGGAATGTTGGGCAGAGATGGAGTATCCATTTGAGAGGGATATTTGTCAGCATAGGCTACTTTGTCAGCAAAGGGAAAATAATCTTCGTAGAAGATCACATCCCTAGATATAAAGATGGAATTATCTTGTAGATCATAGAGCAGGTATCCTTTGATGTGAGCTGGAATACCAATGAGCACACATTGTCTACTGCGAGGTGCCAACTTGTGTCTGCCCTGTGATAGAGTAGCAGCATAACTCAAGCATCCGAAAACTTTCACATTGTCCAAGCTAGGCTTCTTTCCGTGCAACCTTTCATATGGACAAAGCCAAGCAGTGACAGGGGATGGCAACCTGTTTATGATGAAAGCAGCATGTAAAATACATAAACCCCAAAATTTAAGGGGTAAGTTAGCCTGGAATCTGAGAGCACGAGCTACGTTTAGAATATGTTGATGTTTGCGCTCAACTACTGCGTTTTGTTGGGGTGTGTTGGCACACGATGTTTGGTGAACCATCCCATTTTCATCAAAGAAATCATTCATGTTGAATTCCCTTCCATTGTCACTTCTTATAGTTTTGATAACTGCTCCATGTTGAGTTTGGACTCGTTTATGGAAGATTTTGATCATAGCCCTTGTCTCGGATTTGTTCTTCATGAGGTGAACCCAGGTGTATCTAGAGAAATCGTCAACAATCGTTAGAAAATATCTCTCTCCTCCTAGAGATTCAACCATGAAGGGACCCCAAATGTCAACATGGATTAGATCAAAGCATTTATTTGACATAGTGTTGCTTAAAGGAAAAATGGCACGTTTCTGTTTAGCATAGTGGCAGACATTACATGGCAATTGCTTACGATAAGAAACAGATACATTCTTTATATGATGGATCTTATTAATGGGAAAGTGTCCCAAACGCTTGTGCCAAAGGTCTGCACTATCAACTTTCATCACAGAGTTGCTGTAGGAATTGATCTTTGGTGGTTGACACAGCAGGTACAAACCGTCTTCTTCCCTAGCAAAACCACTGGTCATCCCAGCTTTCTGGAGAAGGCACTGGCCAGAGTTAAACAACAAAATGTGAGATGAGTCTTGTAGCAATCTGCTGACTGACACAATGTTGAATCTAAAGTCCGGAATGTGTAACACATTCTTCAGCCATAGATCTTCTGCCAGTTTGATATCTCCTTTGTGTTGAACGACAACTCTCTCTCCATTAGGTAGGTTCACAGTAGCTCCCTTAACTTCACAACAATTATTAAAAAATTCTCGAGAGCACACTATATGATCAGTTGCTCCCGAGTCCAAAATCCAAGTGGAATCACAAAGAGAATTTATATGAGAAGTGAAATAGGACTTGCCTTCTGCTTGAGCTCCATGTTCTGTGAGATTGGGAATAAGAGAGACGGCAGCAGCAGTAGTAGGAGTCTGGTGTTGATCAACTTGGATCTGTAGGAGAGATATAAGTTTCTGAAGCTGTTCAGAAGTGGCAGCATTGTCCGAGCTAGCAGAGGCTGCCATTGCCGGCTGTTTTCCCTTGGATTTGAACCCCGGAATCCATCCCGGTGGATAGCCGTGCTTCTTATAGCACTTCTCCACGGTGTGACCAGTCATTCCACAATAAGTGCATTTAGCATTTCGATTTCCATTACCTGAGTTCATGTTTCTCTTTCCGTTATAGTAGTTCACTGCTGCTACACTGTTTTCGTCATTGGAGCTGAGTTCATTGTGAACGGCATTGGCAAGGTTGAATTGCAGGTTTGAGCTAGTGATGTTCAATTGTCTCTCGAACTTTTCCGTCATAACGAACACCTTGTACATTTCTGGTAAAGGATCAAGCACAAGGATGTTAGATTTAAGCGGATTATAGTCATCACCTAAGCCTTGCAGGAATCGGATAATTTCATCTATTTCTCGATCTTTTCTGACGAGATCGATTAGGTTGCAGGAACATTGGGGATTGCATTTGCCTTAAGTTATGTTAGTGGTGGTGTTGCTTGAGAAGTTTTCTCCGTTACTTTGAAACCTTGCACTACTTTTGATCTTTGGAGCCTTGTTTATATATACCTTGCGATCTCTTGTCGCATCTTTGATTCGTTGCTATCTTTTTGGTAAATCCGTCGTGCCCAAGCTTCGGGGACGAAGCTTCTTGTTAGGGGGAGAGGATGTGACACCCCGTAAATCTAAATACTAATTGGGAGTAATTGAAGAATTAATCCAAGCTTTCTTTGGTAATCCATTTCTAAAAATCCTGAAATTTAATTGTCGAGGGACTAAAATTTGACTAGTTACTTAAGTCAATCAAGTGTACCTTGTGCTTTATGGTTTGTGTCCTTGCCCCTTTTTCTTTCCAACCTTTGTAAGGGTAAAAGTGACTTTTCACCCATGAATTGTTGTTCAAGCTATCCCTAGCAAGACATTTCATTCATTCCTCATTCAAGCCTAAGTCCTAAACACTCTATCATCTCTCTAAAAAGAACCTAGCTTATTCTTCAAGCAAAAAGGAGAACCTTCTAGCTTTGCAAGTTCCCACACCAAGATTCTTACTTTCTTCGTTCCAACCTTAGGAAAGGGTAAGGTTCTTGGCTATTTAGTGTTTTTAGCCATCTTTTGTGTGTCTTTATCTAAGTTAGAATCTCGTGTAAGAAGTTGGTGAGGAAGAAGAGCTCTAAGAATAGGCTTAGGAGAGTGAAAAGGAAGAGGTTGTGGTCTTCAAAGATAACCCATGCTATACAAAACCGATTTTCTATTGCTATGAATGATTATTGGCTTCTATATAATGTTCTTGATGTGATTTGTGAAATTTGATGCATGATCTTGTGATGATGCATGTTTAGAGCTTGTATTTAGGTTTCTTGAATGCCATTGCTTGGCTTATTCTTGGGTTCAAGTCATATCTTTGTTGTGTGTGAGATTTTGGGTGTTTTGGACTTGAACTTGGCTTTGTTGATGATTTTCCCCGAAGGGAAATTGTGGAGTACAGGTGAGCTCTTTGTGAGTCTTCTTGATGTTTCGTATGTCTAGAACGATGTGTTAGGAATCTACGTTAGGATTTGGGGTCTTGAATCGTGCTTCAGGGTCCAACTTTGTGATTCGTTGGGCTAATATGAGTCTTAAAGGTTCGTTGGAACCATTTTGGTTTACCCGTTTGATGAGCATGATAGTTTGATGTTGTTACGCTTGTATGTGTGGTTTGTTCCTTATTGTTAGGGTTGACAACTCGTGTTGTCAATCATTTGATGTTGGATTGTAATCCTTTGTTGTTGAGTATTGCCTCATGTCTTTGTTGTGATCTCTTGATTGATTCTTATGATGTGGTCTTGTACAAATCGTTGTACCTTTGTTGATATTTGATTAGGGCTATTGATAAGCCTTAGTCTTCTTGATGATGATGACTATGTGTGAATATGAACGAGATTGGTGGTTTTGTTACTTGAGCTTTACTCACATGATTTGTGGTATGTTACTATGATCTGTACGGTACCCTCGTGTACTATGAGTTCGGCGGTATTGTTTGGCAGAAGTTTGGCGGGGGACGACAGTCCCAGACTAGGAAAAGGTTGGACTCAGAAGTATAGGGTGGCACTCGAAGGTACAGGTTGGAACTGTGAAAAGGCCGGGGGTAGCCATAAGGGTGGTACTAAGGTATAAAGTTGGAACGTGAATTTGTCATTATGTGGTTGTTTATTTCCTTGCTTATGAGCATGTGTATGATGAACTCTACCTTGTGAATGGTTGGTTGCATCTTGAGTTGTGTTGTCCTTTGTTGTTTATGGTTTTGTGTCTTGTTGAGGTTCATGATCCTCAGTCTTTGTTGAGAGTGTGATGAGTCTTTGATGTTGATCTCCTCTCGGCTTTAAAATGACTATATACTGTATTTCTCAGTCTTAAACGCTTTTGATTATATCTATATATTATGTTATTTAACGCGTATTGATGGGTTACCAGCATTCATCGCTGACCAGGTGTTATCCACATGATTTACAGGTTTTGCTTAGTCCGTAGTGCGCGCTAGATGAGGACTCTAGATAGTGTAGCTCCTGTGCTTAGATATTTTGCTTTTGTTGGCCTGTGTGCCTAGACTAGTGGCCTGTATGCCTAGACTTATGTTATGTTTGATGATTGTGATAGATTTAGCGTGTGCACCCATAGTTCTATGGGTGTGACATAACACCTTTCTCGGTTTCTAATAACTTCCGTTTTATGTTCATTTGATGTTTAGTTTGCTTATCTTTGAATTTAATTTTTAAAAATGTTGGTAAAATCGGGGGTGTTACAAGGAGTGTCCACATCTAACATGTGAACATGTGCATAATTTCAACCATGAAAAGAACCATTGCTGTTGAATGCAGAGCACCTGTTGAATGAAATATATAACAAACCAATCTCATATAATCATAGAACAAGGATTGTCATATACTTAGTGTAACACCCCCTAAAACCAAGCTATTTAAAGCCTTAAACATGCAGATATCTTAAACAAAACATTAGACTCAGCGGAAGGCTGAAAGAGGAATATATAAACTGGAAGTCAAAGGGGTGCTATGCCACGCTCATCCAGGGATGAACGCACAGGCTAATATCTGCATAATTCAACATCTAAAACCATACAAGTTCAAGTACTAAGTCTAAACTGGCTCACAGGCCACAAAACACAAGAAGGAGCTACACTAGCTGGCACCAAACCGCGTTCTCGTCTAAACGTCACCTGAAAGAAACACATAAAAGATGGGACGACACCCGGTCAGCGAATGATGCCGGTAACCCACCAATAAATGTGAAATATCATACATAGATAAGATATACGTTTGTAAAATCATTTGCGAAACGGAATACTTATATATAAGTTCAAAACCAAGAGTAAGGTCAACACAAGACTCAAAGCACTCACAACAAGATAAGGGAACACATCCCAAGACACGCCAAGAAGCAATAATAACTCATAAGAACGACTCAAGGCACAATCTACCATCACACAGTAGATTAACACCCGACATGCATAACACAAGAAAATAAGGACAAAACCATTGGCAACACATGTCTTTGTGACATCACACGTCACAAATAGAGATATATACAACAACGGCTACACAAGCCCTCGTGACATCACCCATCACGAGTTGATATGCCTTCCTTATGCCGGGTTCCAACCTTATGGCTACCCCCAACCTTATGTCTAGTTCCAACCGTTACCTCCAGGACCGCTGTACTTCTTAGCCCAACCTTTTTTCCTCCTGGGACCGTCGTCCCCAACCAACGAACCACCAACAAGACCACCAATTCATAGTACACGAGGGTACCGATCACACACACGGCAACACATGCCACCCAAGAAATACGTGAACCTTACACAAAGGTCACAACTCCATAATCACGTCATGGCCACCACGAGGACCACTGCAATACCTTGGTGACTAGTGTCCCATAACACTAATCGTGCAATCTAGGTGGACCCACGGGTAGACCCCCACTCGTGGTTCCGCCCGCGGGTACACTACCCACGTCCAGCTTGTTCCCCGCGGGTGGGCGGCAGGTAGGCCACTGCCCGCCGTTCTGCCCGCGAGTACATACCTGTACTCCAAATAATCCCTTCGGGGATTTTCAACACCAAGCTCAAATTCAAGTCCAAAACATGTCAAATCTCACCAAATACAACAAAATGACTTGAATCAAAGGAATAGCCAAGCAATGGCATACAAGAACCCTAAACACAAGCCCTAGATATGCATTTTCACAAGACAATGCATAAACACTCACATTTCATAGCAAAACACACGTAGAATCCAAGAAATCATCATATAGGTAAGCAAAATAGATTTTGTAGAGCATGGGTTACCTCTTGTACACAAAAACCTTCACTTAACACTTCACCAAGTTCCTAATAAAGCTCACCTTCCAAACCCACTTCAAGAACACACCAAAAGATCATAAAGATTCTATCTTTAAGAAAAGACACCTAAGAAAACACTAAAAACACAAGATGAACATAGATCTTACCCTCCTAGATGCCCAAATATATGAAAGGTAGAATCTTGGAGACAACTCTTGAAGATTTGACAAAGCTTCAACTTGGCTTGGAAGAAAAGCTATCTACCTTTTTAGAGAGAAGGTAGAGCTAAAGTTAGGAAAGTGTAAGGAGAGAAATGAGGGTTGTCTACTAGGTTAGCTTGCATTACTAACACAAGGTGAAAAGTCATGACTACCCTTACTAACATAAAGAGGTGTAAGGGAACAAGGGAAGTCCTTACAAAGCCTAAGGTACACCCTTGACTTTGGGGTTGACTAGTCAATTACTAGTCCCCGACTATTGAATTTTCAGGAATTTAAGGAATTAAATTACCAATTGGTTTATGATTAATTATTTAATTAATCCCTTAATTGAATTTGGATTACGGGGTGTCACACTTAGAGAAAAAGGTAACAATATAAGAATTAACAGTAAGATATGGTCCTTTTCAACAATAAGCAATTTCCCTTTAAGATGCACAATTCTAATTCAACCATTCAACCATTTCAATTGTATAGTCACTGTATAAAGAACTACGGCTATATATGAATAAACTAGTAGCACAATAAATTAATTTAACCTGAGTCACAACTACTTAATGAAAACAAAAATATTTTTTTAAGCAAACCAAGATACCTTGCACTGCCATAAACCCACGGCAGTGGTGCATTGTGATAAACCCCCGGGCACTCACCATCATGCCATAACAGAGCCCCACACAACAATCTAGTTTTTAAACACAGAGCCCCACAATTGCAGTGCACCACTGCCGTGGCGCAATATTATTAATACTATGAGCTTAATTTTGTAGTGCCCTGATAGTCCCCCATAGCAACTGAAACCCCAATTCAGAACAAGAATTCGAAAACCCAAAATTGCACACCACAGTAAACAATTACGGAAAACATATAGAATGCACAACCACAATGCATGGCACCATTAATGATCACTAATGCACCCGAACTCGGCAATGACATGCAAGCCGGTAGAAATGGTTCTCAAGCCACGAATGCACACAAGGAACAACCCCAAGTCCAGTTCGAGCAATCAGGTCAACTAGGAATTACATTCCCAGAATCAAAACCAAAACCCCCAGAAAAAAGAAGACTGCATTACTAAGAATATAACCATAAAGCATAAGAACCGGAACTAACCTCGCTGAGCCCACCGGTGCGCCGCCCGTCGCGACCCTAGAAGCTACCCCGCTCGCAGCCCAGTCCAATGCACCACCCGTCGTGGAGGGCGAAGGCCGGCGACAAGCCCGGCGCTTGAACGGCCGAGTGGCCGACTGCACTCTGTGAGCACTGGCCGAGACTGGTGTCGGCGGCGCGAATAGATGGCCAGACGCACTCCTCTCCGATCGGCGACCACAATTGGACCTAGACATCACTAATCGGGCACCCCTCGGGAGAGACACCGCTGAGGTAGCGGTGTACACATGATAGAGAAGCGATAGAGGAAAAACAAACCACACACACGGAATAAAGTGGGGGATGCAAAATACTAAAACGGCCCTATGACCTCTATAGCCCAAAAGATAGCTTGTATATAATGCACAGGGTGACATGTGCACTCAAATTAGAATGCAATCACAGCCATGCATTGATCAGCGAAAATGAAAAGCTACAAGCAGTGCACATGATAATAGAAGTTCACACCTGATCGAACTGTTTTCTATATATATATACTAGTTTTTTTATAATGCCCAATGTTTTTTTTAAATAAGTACTTTAAAGTATATCAAGAAAACATTTTCAAAAAAAAAAAAAAAAAAAAGTATATCAAGAAAACATTATATTGGAATTGCTCATGCATAGATAATTGAATGTTAAATTTGCGTATTTAAATAGGCAATTCTAGGTTTACAAATGCAAGATAATATAGTCAAGATTGATTATAATTGTCAATAAATAATTGTATAGGTATGGTTGAAACCAAATACGGGAGATAAGGGAAAGCATTAAAAATTACGGCATAAAATATTAAATATATACTAATATTAAAGAGCTAACTGCTGATTGTCAAACAAGGGCATTGCGAGATAGTTTTCCACTTTAATTTGTTGTGTGATTTGAATACTCTTTTTGTCAATAAATCCCCCAAGTAGTTAATATGATTAGCTTAATTTATTGGGTATCACTAATCAATTTCTGTTAATTAGTTATACTACAGAGAGAAAAGTAGAAAAGAATATATTCTATTAGGAATTGTATTACACTATTTTTCAATATTAGAATGCGAATTTTAATATAGAATAATAATACGAATAGGAAAGTAGAAAACAATATATTAAAATCCGAGGATTTCGGGCGGGAAGTTAAGTCCAAGATTTTGTTTTTATATATAGTATAGATATAGATTATTTAATATTTAAAAATTATAATTAAGATTTACGTTTAAATATAATATGCTTAAAAAAATTATATACATATGTGTTTTTTTTTTAAACCATATAAGTTTTTATTTAAAAAATTATTAAAAATCATTTATTTATGTGTTTTTTAGTTTTAATAAGGTACTAGATAGTATGATACCCGTGCAATTATAATATTTTCAAAATATTTGGATTCATATAAAATTATATAAATTATAAGAACGAATATTATATAGTGCAATTGATGAAATGAGTTATATAAATTATGTGTTCTGATGTTATCCTTGCTTGATTTTCATTTATACAATTAAAATTTATAAACTAAGTTGGCAAATAGGTCTAACATTTTTCATTGGTTTGTATCAACAGTTTCATGAATATATTATTAACTTGTTTTTTACGCGGTTTGCGCGAATAGGATAATGCCCAATGATTATTTTTAAATAAGTACTTCAAAGTATATCAATACAATATTATATAAGAGATATTCATGCATAGGTAAATAAATGTTGAATTTGTTTATTTAAATCGGTAATTTAAAGTATATAAATGCTAGATAATATGATGAGAGATTAATTAATAAATGTCACTAAAATAAATGTTTGCAACTTTGTAATAACGCTAGTCAAAATATTTAGTCTAAAAGCGATAGTCTAAGTAAATACTACTTTCGATTTAAATTTCTCTAATTCTTCTTAATTCTCTTTTTGGTAACACTGGCATTGTCTTCTCTTTAGTACATGTCTTTTTTTTTTCTTTTTTTTTTTATTGGTAGTGTGTCATGTGCAATTGGCTTACTGGTGGTAGCATAGAGGGATTCATCATGCAATGAGATTATGGTTTAGTAGGAAGCTTTAGTTTTGTCTTGCTGTGTATATGACTGGAATATTTGTTGTACTATGTGTAAAACTATAACAATAGGTATGGAATGATTTAACCAATACTTTAATCGGGAGCATTAAAGTACTAACCTGATTCCATGAGAGAATGATGAATCTTTCAATCCTTTCTTCTTCACAACTTCTTTCTTCAAGTTTGCAGAGTGTTTTTCAGAATACTTTTCCCTCTGGTCTTTCACGTTAGTTTTCACAGTGATAGGATAGGAAAATGCTTATGCCCTTTTATATTGCCTTCTATACATAACTTACATTCCAATATTGATTATTGGAATTATGGCAATAATGGCCATAAACCAAATAATTAAGTAGGCTTAAATAACCCAATTGAAAGCCAAAGAGAGGAGAATAATAACCCTTGATCTGTTACATATTTTATTCCCATTACCTATCACAATAGAATTTTAATTGTCCAAACCACTTAATACATGGACCACAGAAATATAAGAATAAAATATTCTAATATTCTCCCACTTGGTTCATGTGTATCATTGATGGATCGGACTAGGATAACTTTAATTCGCAAAATATCCCAAAACATCAATGAACTTTTACTTAAATTAAAGTTTAGCTAGATCATGGCGGTCGCACGTTACTTGAACAATATGTTCCCTTCCATGCATCATAGGTCAACTTTAATCTCAATACTGACAACCATAGGTGCAAACAGAGATATTTAATTGAATTCAACCAAGTCAATAACATAAAACTGAAAACAAAATTACAATAATAACAAGGCTCTATCCAAAATTTCCATACTCTCCACATGACAGGAGAAGACCTTCGGTGCTAAACCTTTGGTCAAAGGATCAGCGACCATAAGTTCGGTTTTGATATGCCAAATTGACACTCACTGATTCTGTACTTCTTCTTTAACTGACAAGTATTTCAATTCCATATGCTTAGCACCCTTAGATTACTTGTCATTCTTATAGACCAATCAAACTTCTTAGAGGTTAGTTCCGTCATCAGGTTCAATTCCCTGCAATTGACTTATCTGCTATTTCAGACATAGATAGCTCTTTCACTGTTTCCAAAAATTCAGATGCAATGTTTACTTTTTGCATCATCGGCCTCATATTTTCTGCCATGGTAATTTTCATGAGGTTTAAACACATTTTATTGGACCTCATCTATCCTTCATGGTATTCCGTATCTTCTTGCGGAAAGGTCTAGTCCGTGAGGGCCGCATGTTCCTTTGTGTTTAAGGAAAGGTCTAGTCCACTCAAGCCCAAGTAGAATTGGACTTGCTCGGACCAGTCTTGATAATTGAGGCCATTGAACCTCACAACAGCATTAATTGAAGCCGAGAATTGAGCAAAAGCTGAAATTTCATATTTACACTTTAATGTTTTCATGCTAAGCGTTTAAACAATTCAGACTTTCATAACTTTAAGAGATGCCAACAATACACAAAAGAATAATAATAATAATAATAATAATAATAATAATAATAATAATAATAATAGTAATAATAATAATAATAATAATAATAATAATAATAATAATAATAATAATAATAATAATAGTAATAATAATAATAATAATAACAACAACAACAACAACAACAACAACAACAACAATAATAATAATAATAATAATAATAATAATAATAATAATAATAATATAATCAAGTACTAGTCAAATAAGCAAGTCATCTTTGGATAAACAAAGCTATTTGACAAAGCACTAAAATTATATTCTTTAAGTATTATAAATCATTTGCAGTGATTCACCTTTGGGCAATCTCATAGCAATATAATTTATAATTAATGTAATTGTCATCTAAGGCATCTCAATGATTTGGGCAAAATAAATTCTATTTTTAATCAATATCTATCACCATCTAGCCAGATCACTTTGGTAGCTAACAAGCTAAAAAAAATAGACATCCTTAATGAGTGAAATAGAATTTTATTTCCATTACACAACATTCATTTAGTCCAAATTTTATATAACATGCATGGTTACTTTGGTGACTCTCAGAATCCTTAATAGACTAAAAACAATTTAAGTAGGAAAATTTTAATTTATTTTAATCTAATTGTTCCTTAGCCAGGCTACTTTGGTGACTAACAAGCTCCTCACAACAGTAGACAAAATAACAACAATGGTAATTTGAGAACCAAACAAATCCACGAATCACCAAACCAATAATTTATTTTAATCTAACTGTTCCTTAGCCAGGCCACTTTGGTGACTAACAAGCTCCTCACAACAATAGACAAAATAACAACAATAATAATAATAACAATAATAATTTGAGAGCCATACAAATCCACGAATCACCAAACCATAATAATTCATGAATCCAACAAATCTTTTCTTCTCAAACTATCATCCATAATAATAATAATAATAATAATAATAATAATAATAATAATAATAATATATTATTATTATTATTATTATAAAAATATATAAAAAAAATAATGGGCTTAGGGCTCTAGCCAAATTGGCTAGAGCCCTTCACGGCCCATCAAAAAAATAATGGGCTTACGGCTGGAGACGAAACGGCTACCGACGGTCACCGGATGTCTAACCGATGACGGGATGATTCAAACTCTGTTAATTTTTAATCCATCAAAACATTCTTTAATCCGTCGAGACCATTCAAAACTTTAATATATGTATATAACCATAATATGTATGCACATACTTTCAATACAAGATTAACGCATAAATATACAAATACACAAATTGAAATTAACACATATATATACACAAATTTCAAAACAAAATAGGTAAATCATTATACCTAACCTTGCTCTTTATATCACATTTAAAACTATAACAATAGGCATGGAATTATTTAACCAATACTTTAATCGGAAGCGTTAAAGTACTAATTAACCTGATTCCATAAGAGAATGATGAAGCTTTCAACCCTTTCTTCTTCACAACTTCTTTCTTCAAGTTTGCAGAGTGTTTTTCAGAATAATTTTCCCTCTGGTCTTTCACGTTGGTTTTCACTGTGATAGGATAGGAAAATGGTTATGCCCTTTTATATTGCCTTCATTACATAACTTACATTCCAATATTGATTATTGAAATTATGGCAATAATGGCCCTAAACCAAATAATTATGTAGCTTAAATAGCCCTATTGAAAGCCAAAGAGAGGGGAATAATAACCCCTGATCTGTTACATATTTTATTCTCATTACCTATCACAATGAGATTTTAATTGTCCAGACCACTTAATACATAGACCACAATAAGATTATAATAAAATATTCTAACAATATGAACTCGTTATCTTACAAGCACATGTTGATATTTGGTAGTGATAGTTTTTTCCCTACATGTTTCATGTGTTGTGAAATGCGTGTCGTAGGTTATCATGTGTAAGTATTGAACAAAATAATAATATTTATTATAAAATACTTGTTTTTTTTTTAGTGTCACTGGCTCTATTACATTGTAGTATCTGTTCATATACTTTCTCAACCTACTGAAACACAAAGAACCAATAACGCCTCCACTGAGGCTCGAACTCACAATCTTCCAAATAAAAGTCCAACCCGGATACCATTAGACCACATAGTCCATTAAATAAATATATATAACATATTTTGTATTATAACTTAGATATTTAATTACAAGATAATGTCTCTTCAAAAAAATGTTTTTTATAATTGTTGTCTAAATCCATCTTTCTAAATCTATAAAATGATCTAAATATTTACAATTAACTCCAAAAAACTTGGACAGCATTCCTTTGATAGGAAATTTTATATCATACGTTATTTAATTAGTTGTGGTATTAAGTTATTCTACGTCATAGAGAGATTACATAGTATGTAGCCCAAAAAAAAAAAAAAAAAAAAAACAAACAAAGAGATTATATAGCATCGGTCTACTTTTTGATTATCTATTAGTGGTTTACTTCATTACGAAATTTAGATTGCATTATTTGTGCTCATTTTTTATTCTTATTTTGTTTGAATTGATGTGTCTCTTAAAGGTTTTTGTTTATTTTTTTTATTGTTGATTATACACATGTATGTATATACGTATGTAGTAATATAATAAATTAATATACAGAAGAAAAAATTTATGTTAGTATCAATTAATTAATGTGTATTAGTATATATACACTGCTGGAAAATGCTTAAATTCTGACCACTTTTCCGACCACCCACAAAAAGGGTCGGAAAAGGTGGTATTTTTTTAATTTTCCGTCAAAAGATTGGGCTGGACGAAAAAATATTGAAATATTTTCGCCATTCGAATTTTTTAAATTGATATTCGTTGTTCCGACCACATTCAGTAGTCGGAAATACCTTTACAGTACACATATATATAGGCTAGCTAATTTATTCTCCGCTCTCTTTCTTTCTTTCTTTCTTTTTTTTTTTTTTTAAAGACACCGCTCTCTTTTTTTTTTTTTTTTTTTGAAGACACCGCTCTCTTCTTCTTATTCCACTCGAGTCTCTCACAGCAAATCTATTGTATTCATAGAAGCCGTCGCTTTAGCTGCTTCTTCCCGCCTCCCCCACCAATAGCAGATCTTCGTCTCCTTCGTCTCTGTAAGCATTGAAAATTTAAATAATATTATGGGACCGTGGTGGATATTTAATTACTAAATTAATTACTTTAACTAGGTTAATTGAACTAATATTTATTTAATTGGGTTTATTAAATGGCCCATTGAATAATTAATTAGTTTAATTACTTAATTAAATGTAATTGGATATTGGATTGTTCGGCCCGAAATGGTGAAATATTTAATCGAGTTGGACCAGGCTGCTTGGATGAATGGGGTTGCCTAATTAGCGGGCTTGACTTGGTCTTGGCCCACTAAAATTATATGTGGATTATATAATTTTGAGGAATTTGAATATTTGATATTATTTGGAAATTTAATGAAATCATGAACCTGGACACAATGGTGTCCCGGTACATTCCTTAATTTAATTAAAGAAATTAAATTAAATAAGGAATTAAGAGTTGGTTGGAGATTTTCCCTCACACTCACCACTATAAATAGTGGTTTCATTTTCAAGAATTAGAGCTCTGGAAATCTGCATATCGAAGCTCTGCCGAAATCTCTCCAGGATATCGTCTGGAACACGCCCGCAGTTGTACTGCGTATACCGCGCTGAGGAACACGCCACTTGAACACCGGAAGCCCTTCTTTGAAGATCAAGCTGCATATTACCCCTTCATTGAAAAACAAGCTACATTACTCCGGAGGCCCTTCAGCAAGGAACTACTTCCAGTTCGGCATACACCCGAACTCAGCATACTTCCAGTTCGGCATACTCCCGAACTCGGCATACTTCCAGTTCGGCATACTCCCGAACTTGTCATACTTCCAGTTCAATATACTTTGAACTAGGCACACTTCCAATTCGGCATATTCCGGATTCGGCATACTTCCAACAAAGAACTACTTCAAGTTCAGCATACTCTGAACTCGGCACACTTCCAATTTGGCATATTCCAAATTCGGCACACTTCCAATAGGCATACTGCTAGTAGAGAATCAGTGGACTTCTCATATATAGAGATTGTACCCCTTCTTGTTTGATATATACTTGATACTTCATTGTAACCGATACTTTGAATTTTGAATATATACAATTCAAGTTTTTCGCGTTTACATATTTTGGCACACCCAGTGGGACAGCTCTGCCTCTCATCTCTCTACTACTACTATATCTCAACCTGCGCATCAAATGGCATCGAACAATCCCATGTTCAGGAGGACCTATGCCCAAGCTACCAAGTCCAAGTCTACGCCTGTAGCTAGCCCTGGCACAACCCAGAAAACGCAAGGTCCGCTGACAAGGAACCGCGCAAAGGATTTGGGGGTCCAAGTGCCTGAACCTCAGTCCATGGCACGACGTGTGGTTCGAAGGCTCGACAAGGCCCCTGCTGCCTCAAAGGCAATTGCTTTTGCTGGAAGTCCATCCTCTCCCAAGGGAGCTACCGATGGTGGCAGTCCAACTTCTATGCAAGGGAATGCTAGTAGCGGGAGCACTTCCCCCGTAACTCCGCCACATCCATTATGGAAGGTTGCACCTGGGTGGTCGCATGTCTACAACGTCATGCCGGCCATGGCGACAAACACAGAGTCTGTGGAGGAGCAATTAGCTAGAATATCTAAGTCTCTGGAAGGAATGACTGTCACTCTCCAATTTCAAGAGAAACGGCTTAACACCCTCGATAATAGGGTAGGAAGCATCATGGAGGAGCAAGGAAGCCGTGCTCCAGGAAAGCAACCTGAAGGGCATGAAGTGGTTGGTCAGCAATCACCACCACCTCATGTTAGCCGTGTGGTAGGAGAAGCTGCTTCCCACTTACCTGCAACTGAGAAAACTATTCAAGTTACCGAAGGCATGATACCGGTGGATCAGTTGAAGGACTACATAATGGGGGCCATCAAAGGCAAGTTGGATGAAGGCCAACCTTCATATTCCTATGCTAAGCCCTACACACAAAGAATTGAGGAATTGAAAATGCCCTACGGCTATCAACCTCCTAAGTTCCAGCAATTCGATGGCAAGGGAGATCCCCGACAGCACATTGCCCACTTTGTGGAAACATGCAATGATGCAGGGACTTATGGCGATCTGTTGGTAAAGCAGTTTGTCCGTTCATTAAAGGGAACTGCGTTTGATTGGTACACTGACCTTGCGCCCGGCTGCATTGATAGCTGGCATGATATGGAACGTGAGTTCTTAACCCGTTTCTATAGCACAAGGAGAACGGTAAGCTTCTTGGAACTCACCACTACTCACCAATGGAAGGGTGAACGCGTCGGTGCCTACATCGAAAGGTGGAGGGAACTATGCCTGAATTGCAAAGAAAGAATATCCCAAAGTTCTGCAATTGAGATGTGCATCCAAGGAATGCACTTTGAACTCTCCTATATCCTACAAGGGATTAAGCCAAAGTCCTTTGAGGAGTTATCCAGTCGTGCTCACGACATGGAATTGAGCATCGAAGCCAGCGGAGGGCTCAACATATTGAACTTGCCTAGCTCCTCTAATGCACCTGGAAAACAAGAAGTTAAAAAGTGGAACAAACCTTTTCCAAAGCAGGAAAAGAAAGAAGTGATGAATGTGAAGGCTACTCCTATGACAGTCTTCACTAAGGCAACTGAAAGGCCTAGGTCAAGATCATTTTCTGGCCCGTCAAGGGGTGGTAGAAGGCAGACAATTGAAGAAAGGCAGGAGAAGACTTATCCTTTCATGGATTCCGATGTATCTCCTATGTTTGATGAGCTACTCAAACTCAGACTCATTGAGTTGCCTGAAATGAAATGTCCTGATGAAGCTACAAGGGTGGATGACCCATATTACTGCAAGTACCACCGTCTTCTTGGTCATCCGATTGAGAAATTCTTTATCTTCAAAGACAAAGTAATGGCACTGGCCAGGGATGGAAAAATTGAGCTCGCTGATGCTAACGCGAGCTCGAATCAAATCTCAATTACACTCGGACGGTTCGCTCCGCTGTGTACTGAAAAGGAAGATGGGAAACAACGGAAGCGTCCACTCCCCTTCATTGTTAAGCACGCTGTCGGTCAAAGTTCAGAACCACGGCAGAACGATAACACATCCGAAGGAAAATGGGTGATTGTCACTCATAGAATGAAGAAAGTTGAGCCTGTGAAGCATCAAAAGCACATAGTGAAAATTTGGCTTGAGAAAACCTCAAAAAATACTCATGCCCGCAAATCAATGACGAAGGGCCATGTCAAACAGCCACGTGCACCAGTTCCTTTGGCTCAATAATACACCCGTGGGCAAAAACTCAAAAGAATTATGGTTGATCAAGTGTTAGGAATAATATGTAATAGTTTTGATGAGCCAAATTTGTATTTTTTAGAACCCCCTATTTTATTTTGAGTCTAGTTGTCTATTAGCCTAAGTCCCAAGTCAAGCCATAATAGTCTACGAATTCTTAGCAAAATATACTTATCCAGAATGTTACTATTTGAGATTTATTTACCTTAGAAAACACCAAAGGTTGAAGTGGTGAAGTGGATAAAGAACAAGGTGACTAAAGTTTGAGGTCATGGGTTCAACACTCAATATCTATATTTTTAAGTAAGAGATAAAGAAGGGGACGACTAAGGAGCTGATGGGGACGACCAAGGGGCAGACTCGGATTATTCTACGAATTAATGTGAAATTCTACTAAAGCCATTCTGGGAATAAAGATTAAATCTAGAAATATTAACTAATAAGTTAATATGGCGTGGTGGTATAAGCTTGGAAGACAAATCTAATTGGGCTTGTGATCAAATCCCATTAGAAGCATATTTTATAAGTATGACACTTGTTGGGTGCATGCTACAATGTGGACACATGTCATACTAAATTGACTACAAGTTTGGAAGCTTGTGGACATGATAAGAAAGATGCACGTGAATTCTTCTACACAACTTCTTTCTCATTTAAATATCTTGCTATGCATCTCAAATCATTTCAGAAGAAGAAATGGACGAAGATATAATTTTTACTCAAGCAAGAATCAACAGAAAATCTTTTGGAAGATTTCATCATTTTGAATCCGTCAAGATAAGGTAATTATTTTTCGGAGAAGATTCAGCTGATGAGCCGATATGTATGACTTTTGAAGATTTGTCAGGTGAGGATTTTCAAACTCACTGTGGAAGCCCATCTCTTGCATTAAATCACCGCAATGCAAGTTGGCAATAAGTGTAGCTGATCAAGATGAACGATCAAGATTAATTGAAGCTACAACTGTAATATAGCTTCTTCAGCTATATATACCAAGAAGACTTGAAGACATGAAGCAGGGCAGAGAAGGCAACGCAATACACAAAGAGAAAAATTCAAAATATCTAGTTTGAGCTTACACGAGAGATTCTTCAAGTCATTAGAAGAGAAATTTGTTTTCTCTTAAACTTACCTCTACTGTGTGTAGAAAGAGGGTTGAGTGTAGCTTTGTGCAAGACACTACCCTGTTGAGTGTAGCTTTGTGCGAGACACTCGTGAGTGTAGCTTTGTGCGAGACACTCGTGGTTGCTGAGTGTAGCTGTGTGCAAGACGCTCGGTGGTGCTAAGTGTAGCTGGGTGCAAGACACTTAGTTGGTGTAGGAGTATAGCTTTGTGCGAGATACTCGGGAGTATAGCTTTGTGCGAAATACTCGGGATTGAGTGCAGCTGTGTGCAAAACACTCGGGAAGTGCCTGTGTGCACTTGATTCACTATTTGTATCTGGGTGAACGAGATAGTGAATTTCCTCCTTGGAGTGAAAGGAGAAGAGTGGACTAGGAGGATTACACCACCTCTGAACCACTATAAATTGCCTCTCTCATTTACATACTGCCTTTATTTATTATTGCATGCATACTAACCCATTTACTATTCGTCTTATTCATTATTGTTTGGGTTATGTGACTTTACAAGTGCATGCAGACACAATTCCTTTTGGATTCACTCATTGATTCACACGTGATATCACACACATATTGAGTGCACCATCTCTTTAAATATTTTGTTGTCTTGCATGATGAATATTTGACTGACCCATTTTATATACTGTTCGAATTTATTCATCTCGGTCTAGTAGATTTCACATTTGCATGTGGGAATAAATTAGCATACTTATTATTTGAGCCTTTGCAAGCATATCCGTAATATTGCATGTGATATATCTCTTTGATCTTACGTAACACTTGGTTGTTTTAATTATTCCGCTGCGCATCTAAGTTTCATATCTTGTTACTTAGAGTTGAAATTACCAAAGTGTTATTAATTGTGAAAATGTTTAAAAAGTATATTCACCCCCCCCCCCCCCCCCTCTAGACTTTTTACCACCCTATCGGGACCAACATCAAGGCTCAGCTGTCAACATCCTATCCCTCCGAGCTGTGAAGGACCTTGGTATATCTACAGATGAGCTTGCCCAAAGTCGTCTAATGATACAAGGCTTCAATCAGGGAGGGCAAAGAGAAATCGGCATCATCAGACTTGACTTAAGAATTGGGAGCCTAAGTTCAGGTGTCCTCTACCATGTCATAGATGCGAGGACATCTTATAACTTGTTACTTGGAAGGCCGTGGATACATGAAAATGGGGTGGTACCCTTGTCTTGGCATCAATGCCTCATGTTTGAAAAGAACGGCGTAGTTGAAAAGGTTGTCGCCGATGAAAGCCCTTTCACAGAGGCTGAGTCTTACTTTACGGATGCAAAGTTCTACATTAAAAGGAAAGTTATTGTTGAAGATATTGAGGAAAGCAATGACGATCCACCTTCCCAATCAAAGTCAAAGGGAAAACAAGTTGTAGAGGGAGATCAACACAACACAAAACTCATCTTCCCGCTTGCAAGGATTGATACACTCAAAACAAATGCAGCAAAATCATCCGAAGAGAAATGTGGTGATAAAGTGGGCCAAATATTCCCCGCCAAACGTACCGAGGGTTTCGACCTTAACGCTTATAAGCTTCTAGCCAAGGCTGGCTATAACCCCAACGAGCCACAGAAGTTGGGAAAGCTTATCCCAGAAGCCGGTGGTAAAGGCAAGGCAAGTCACCAAGAACCTCAAACGCGCAAAGGGTTGGGCTATGTTCCCCCTAAACCAGTGCGAATTCTTATAAACAGAGCTGCAAGTAATTGTATCTCCGCGGAGGGAAGCGAGTATGACCCAAAGCTCACTCCTACCAATGATAATAGGCAAGACAAAAAGAAGTCAGTCTTCGACCGAATCGGTAAGGCGGACTCTCGACGCTCAGTCTTTGATAGACTGGGGTCAAGTCCTAAAGCCCTAAAGAGAAAGTCAATGCATGATCGACCTGGAGCTGTCCAAGTTATTAAAGACAGTGCCAATGTTCCTGCTGAAGTGGAACCTCCCAAAAGGCTTAGAAGCATGATTCCTTCTCGGATGAGACGAGAAACATATATTCATGTTTCATGCGGTGAAGTGTTGAAAGTCCAACCGAAGATCATTGTACACACTCGCGTACATAAAGAAGAAAATGAGGAAAGCGTAGGCTCAAGTGATGACGTACCACCAACTACTCAGGAAGAGGTGGCATCGTCGTTCCATATCACGTTATGTGATGAAACCCCGATTGAGGGAGAAGATGCGGCAGAGGCACCCCATGAGTTAGAAGAAGGGGTACGAGCCGTGGTGGACGAATTAAAAGAAGTTGATCTGGGAACGCCTTAAAATCCTCGTCCTATCTTCATTAGCGCACTCCTATCCGATGAAGATGAAGAAATCTATGTCACATTGCTGAAAGAATATATTGATGTCTTTGCATGGACATATAAGGAGATGCCAGGGTTAGACCCAAAGGTAGCTGTGCACCGCTTAGCAGTAAAGAAAGGGTGTCGCCCAGTCAAGCAAGCTCAACGACGCTTCCGCCCCGAGCTCATTCCCTCGATTAAAACAGAAGTTAATAAGCTTATTGAGGCTGGCTTCATTCGTGAAGTTAAATATCCAACCTGGATATCCAGTATTGTGCCCGTGCGTAAGAAGAACGGTCAGATCCGCGTCTACGTAGATTTTCGGGACCTCAATGTGGCATGCCCGAAAGATGACTTCCCGCTTCCTATCACGGAGTTAATGATAGATGCCGTGACTGGGCATGAGATCCTGTCATTCATGGATGGCTCCTCCGGTTACAATCAAATCCGCATGGCGCCGGAAGATGAAGACTTAACTGCATTCCGAACACCAAAAGGCATCTACTACTATAAAGTAATGCCCTTTGGTTTGAAAAACGCAGGTGCTACATACCAACGGGATATGCAGACAATATTTGATGATATGCTCCATAAAATGGTCGAATGCTACGTAGACGACCTGGTTGTGAAGTCGAAATTGCGCACAAATCACTTGGTGCATTTAAGGCAAGTCTTCGACTTTTGGTTGTGCACTTAAATGCTTAGATATGTAATGTATTGGAACTTGCATATTAAGGTTTGGAGGTTTCGTTCTAGATCAAATAAGATGATTACAAGTTTGTTAGGGCTCATAATTGTTTTGCATTTATTTGATGTTGATTGTGGTTCACAATTGCTTTAATAAAAGCTTAAAGTGTAACCTAGTTAATCACTTAATCCTTAATCAAGCTTCTTGCTTTATCAGCTTGCCCTCCATAGTCCATACAGATAGTTGAGAATTAAATGTTATTCATTTTAGACTAAACAAGTCTTAAATGATGTTTTCATTATAATGATGGTGAAGAGGAGAAGAGATTCACTTGTCATTATCTTGTTAGATGGTTGTTGCCTGTGTAGTGTTTTATTGTTGTATTCCTTTTTATATTGTTGATTTTTTTTATAGTGGTTTGCTTTGATTTCTAGTGTCTTGTAAGGCTTTCTTTCTCGGGCCACCATGGAATTCTAGAATGCTTGTTGAAGTACCAATGAAAGGCAAGCTTTTCTAATTTGACATCTGGTCAACGAGCTCTGGTTGCGAGTGCCGAGTAGCAGCATTTGGTCGACGAGCGACGAGTAGCATCGTCTAGTCATTTTAATCTGTTTGGCTATGAGCAAGAATCAGGTATGTTTTTTTCCAGCATTTTAAGAAGAAGCAAGACAATTCATGAAAGGTTGGTTATTCTTTTATTCAATCTCTTCGTTCTCTAATTAGTTTAACAAAATAGGTGTTCACAACTTTTGAATTTGTAGATTACTCAAATGGGCATGCATCGACAGTTAGTTAGCTCTGCTATTGTTTCAAATTTGAAAACTGATGTCAGAAAAGGAGCATGGGACAAAGTAGAGGTACATACAATTTGCTTCTAAACGATTTTTTAAAAAATATCTGAATTTATCCTTATACTTTGTAAATTACTTTTGGGGTTCCTTTCTTTGACTAAACTATTAATCTTTTGAAACATGAGAAAACATGGTAAGGTTCTGAAGTTTTGTCATCCCCAAGTATAGACAGATGTTGGGGTATTTTGATTTTTCATTCATTAGCAGATGCTAAGGTATTTATGTTGTTGGTTTAATAGGTGTAAATTAAGAATGAATGAACTGTATGTTGTTTGCTTGAATATTCTGATCTGCAACACCTACAAAAGTAGAAGTAGAATTTTTTCCACTTTACAGTTTATAATGGTTATACACCAATCTTTGTGGTCTCATTATGCTTTTTTTTTTTTTTCAGGAAACTGTGTCTCACTTGAAGCAAAAACAATTAGAAATGGCTGAAATAGCAGTGTGGTTGGAAGCCACTGGTGGCGTGAGGAAAGGGAAGTAATGCAATAGCAGCACAAGGATATGGAAGAGCAATATCATAGTATTTGTGAGACCGTCCAGAAAATGGAAGCATCATTTGCGCACTTTAGTGCACATCTTAGTATGCAGATGTGCCTTCAACAGCAGGGTATTTTCGTTACTACGCTGGTGCAGCAGACAAAATCCATGGCACCACTCTCAAGATGTCGAGTGAGCTCCAAGCATACACTGATTTTAGACTGAATGACTAAAGATTATTATGGCCTTGCTCCTGGGAAATTTGTGCTTCTTAAGTGCCAATGTTTAAGTTAAAGTAGTTTAATTTTTCAGTACACTTAAATGCATCTGCATCTGTAGAACCACAAGTAAGTTGTAGGATACAAGGGGAAGGGAATCTTGAATTCTAAGTTGTAAGTTTTTTTAGTCCTATGGCACTATGTCTCAAAGAAAGCACTTTTGCAGGTTCTCTTGGAGTTCAAGGAATATGCTACTGAAGTAGACGTTGATTTTGTCAGGAGGGCTGTTCGTGCTATTGGACGATGTGCCATCAAGTTAGAGAAGGCTGCCGAGCGTTGTATCAGCGTCTTGCTTGAATTGATCAAGATTAAAGTAAATTATGTTGTCCAAGAAGCTATTATAGTTATCAAAGACATCTTCAGGAGATATCCTAACACGTATGTTTAAATTCCTACTTGCTATATTATATCATAATGAGTTAATTATTAAGGCTAGATTTTATCTTCAGCTACGTGTCTATCATTGCTACACTGTGTGAACAGGTTTATTTCATATAAGTCTAGAATTTAATATTGACTAATGTTTATTTCCCTAAATTGTTAATTGTATTGTAGAATTTATTGAAATTTTAATTTCAATTGTAACAGGTCAAATTCATTTGATATTTGTAGAATTTTAAATTTTATTTTTTTTGGTTAGTAAATCTTACCGACCACCGTAGTGGTCGGTAATACAAATTTTAATTTTTTCTTGGTAAATCTTACCGACCACCGATGGATGATAATTCTGACCAATTACCGACCACCAATGGTAGGAAATATGCTCTCCTTATCCGACAACTATTAGTTCCGACGACTTCAAAAAAAAGCCGGTATTTCCGACCACCTTGACTAGTTGTCGGTAATAGCTAGGGCTTTTTTTCCGAATCCATAAAGTGGTCGCTAAGTTGGTCAGAAACTGCATTTTCGACCGGAAATGCCCCTTTTCCGACCACTTTTTGGTGGTCGGAAAAATGCAGATTTCCAGCAGTGATATATTGTATTAAAGTATAACACATGCATATACATACAAGAGAAAGTTTACTATTCTAGTCAAATGAGTTAAATTACAGTTGACAATGAATGTTCGTTACCATAGTTTATAGTTTTTATAACCATATCCGTCGTCGCATAGACAATTATATACTTTTAGTTCACATTTTAATTGTTAATGTTATTGGTTGCTCTAAATTTGCCAGCATGAGTTGGTTTTAAATTAGAGGTTAACTTTCTAAATCTAAGCGAATTACAATATTACTTGAATTTAATAACATGCATAAAAAAAATTAAACATCATTCCTATTTCCCTGAGTGAAAACCCCATTTAGAACCATCAATAGCACAACTCACCATAGTAATCTACCTTCAAATTAGAAGATGATCTTATGATCTACTCAAAAAAGCCTAGTTCCCGAAGAACTTAAAACGCGCGGTAGAGCTTCACAAATCAATGGGCCTTTCAACAATTGAAATGAAGAAAGTTAAGTCAATAGATCTTATAATAGTAAGATGAACCAGTAAAGTTTACTATCTGTTAGAAGATGTGAATTTTCGACAAACCCAACTAAAAAACTTTAATTTGATAAAGAAAGTGGTCGGTAGAGCTTAAGGTTTGAAAGAAAACAGGTTCCAAAAGATGTATTCATTAAAGCTAAGGTCTACCAGAGGTGCCATATATATATACTAGTATTTGCACCCGTGCGATGCACGGAATGAATTTGTTGTAATATATTAAGAATATATGAATCGATATATAATTATTTAAATTAGAACATCAAATATTATATAGTGCATACGGTTTGGATCGTTTATATATTTTGATGTTATTAAAGCTTGATTTTGTACAAATAATTGCTCAAATTAATAGCTAATGTCTAGATGTACGCATGCGGTGCTATAACTTTGAAGATTTTATTTATCATTGGTTAGTATTTGCATAAATTAGACAAATGCGCCCGTTCTCTAACAACTCCGTTATAGAAATGAATTGCTATCCTTATTCATTTGTATGGAAGATATGTATTTTGTCTACATATATAGCAATTTTTTCATTTAATTAAAAAAAAAACTTAATCTCACCGATTATATTTACATATTATTAAAACCTCTTTGTAGATGACATTGGTAGTGCCAACACAATCTTGTTTATCTTCGTCTAGAGCTACCACCTTGAATCCATCAGGACAGTTTACTTGGGTGAAAATATATAATGGTAGAATATCACTCAATTAGTTATCCTTTTATATTTTCAGTCAATTAGTAATATCAGATTCATTTTCAGTCAATTATTTATTTTTATTTTCAGTCAATTAGTCAATTATTATAATATCAAATGCAGTGATATTTTTACCTAATTTTCGTTCCAGTTTTAATTGATGATGTATATATTATTATTGAAATATTTCAATTCAATTTTTAATTTACCTTTACTGTTGTTTAAAATATGCATTTACTATTGATAATGTAGAATATTATTATAGAAATATTTTCCTCCAATTTTTAATTAACATGCAATGATCTGACCATTTATTTTGTATTTTAGTCAATTGTGGATCATTTTTTATTTGCATTCAATTATTAATATTCATTTCCTTTTATATTTTGAGTTAATTAGTATTATTAAATTCATTTTCAGTCAGTTATTCTTTTTTTTTTCTTTTCAAGTCAATTAGTCAATTAGAATATAGATGCAGTGATATTTTTACCTAATTTTCGTTCCATTTTAATTTGATGATGAAGAATATTATTATTGATATATTTTCGTTTCATTTTTAATTTAGCATACTATTTTTTAAAATATATATTTACTATTTGATGATGTAAAATATTATTATCGAAATTTTCATTTCCATTTTTAATTTTCCTTTACTTCTCAAAAAAAAAAAAAAAAAAAAAAAAAAAAAAAAAAAAACTTTGTACTTCTCAATACTTGCCCACATTGATGGGCAAGTAATTATGATCCCAAATTATTTACAAAGGGAGCCCTTGGCTCCCCTTTGTCCTCTTCTTCTTCCTTTTTTTTTTTTTTATTTTTTTATTATTAATTTTCATTTTATTTTGTATATAGTTTTGTTTGGATTATTAATATTATTAATATTATTATTATTATTAATTAATAATATTATTATTATTACTAGTATTTGTCTCGTGCGATGCACGGAAAATATGTTATAAAAATATACCCTATATGAGGTTTATTCATATATAAAATTTTTGTTATTTAATAATTATTATGTGTGAATTTCTATGATAAAATTATGAACATAAATATATTTCCAATTAAAATAATATTTAAGGTGGGTGATTACTACAAATCTTAAACTATATTAATAATTTAGTACATAGTATTTAATATTATAGATTTTTAAGAACTTAGTAAACTACAATAGTAATTGAATTACAATTTTAGAGTCACCACATATCAAAATTTTTAGACCTTTGAGATTTCTAACTCTAGATGTAGCAACATACAATTGACCTTTTAAGACCAAAATCACAATCTTAGTTCGAACATTGATTTTTTCTTCCAAATACTATCGAATTAAGTGTGTAATCATAAAAGATGAGAACTAATAATTCGAGAATATAATCTTAATGTTACTAAGCCTACTTCACGTCAATTAAGTTGGAGAGTGTTGTTGGATAGTATCCTATGAATCCACGAATAACGCATCTTTGTCTCCGTAGTCCTCAATACGCACATCAACAATCTTAAATATTAGGCCGCCTAGCTATGCCATATATTAATTTCAAACTTATGAACTTTGGGATTGCATGCAATAAAAAGTATATTTTAAATATACTAAGGGTACATTATATATGTATGTAAAGTACTTTCAATATAAAAATAATGTATTTTTAATATATTAAAAATGTATTTGATATTCATGATCCATACAATTATGTGGACCATCGTTCACACAATAATTTGTCAGTAGAACAATCATATATTGATATACCTCCTCCATTCAGAAATATCCATTCACTTTGGGGAATAATCATATATGATTTTAATCTTTTAACTTTTCATGTTTCTTCTAAACTGAAGATTCATACCTTCTTAAATCATAGTCCATGATTTAAATTAAAACTTTCTTTTCATTGTCAATTTCCATACTAGATAAACCAGTAAACTTTTTGGCTTTCAATATTTTAACACATTCTCAATATGAGAAACTGTGTGTTAAATACATTCATAAATTTTTATGAATTTCATTATGCATACTTCATGCATAAAAATTTCTGTATGCCTTTATAAGAAATATAACAGAATATTTCCTGGACTTTCTGCCTTTATCAGAAATTAAAGTAAAAGAAATATGTTTGTATCCAAATTTCCCGACAGAGTGCTGTTTATGCTAATCTTGAATCTTAATGAATTGGGACTGGGGAAACCTAGCTTATTTTCTGCATAAATTGTATAATCCCTTCTGCCTCTATCCCACCCAATATATGTCACTGAGAGACCAAATGACAACAAAAAACTTGCAAAGCAGATAAAGTGTAACATCAAATTTTTTTCAACCTACCTAACTTTCTTCCTATACATACTCTACCTATAAATATATGTGAGGTGACCATTATTCTTGTATTTCTAAGCCATACAAATTATTAAAAGCAATCCATTCTTTTAGGATACAAACAATCCTATAAATACCCTATAACACAATGCCAATGGCCATTGCATCTCTGCAGATAGAGACACATTTTTCCATTTCCTCTTACTTTTCCTTTTTATTGCAGCAAATCACAATAAAAAGGAAATGGAGTTTTCTTTTCTGCAGCTCACCATCTCCATAATTGCCTTAGCTGCCATTGCCCAAACATCTTTCGTACAATCCGCCTGTGACTCTGATTGCGTTAAAGGGTTTGTTGCTGCACATAACGCGGCCCGACAAACTGTTGGATCTCCACCTGTTAACTGGAATTCCACCTTAGCAGACATCGCCGAATCCTATGCCGCCAAGAGGTCTGCTGACTGTGTGCCGCAGAACTCTAACGGGCTGTATGGGGAAAACATTGCGGTGGCCTCTGCCGAATTGTCTCCGGCGGATTCCATGAAGTTGTGGATGGGTGAGAAGAAGGACTATGACCACGCATCGAATTCTTGCACCAGCGGCAACAATTGCCGCTCTTATACGCAGGTGGTTTGGGGCGGCAGCACGAGTATTGGCTGTGCTAGGGTTACGTGCAAAACTGATTGGATGTTTGTCATCTGCTACTATAACCCTCCGGGCAACTATATGGGCGAAAAACCATATTAAACACAATTTTTTTTTATGATTAGTATGATCTTGTAAAATGCAGACAGTGCATTAAAAAAATATATATATAAATATTTAGAAACTACAATATTATCACTAATGTATTATCATGAAACAAATATTGTTTCATGCACGGATGCTGAATCAATTCAATTTTGAACTTTTTCTTTTACATTTGGCTAGCTATTCTTCGAATTTTTTTTGTCTGGGTTCGTGCATAATACTTGGTATCCCGACTCATCATTGTGAGTTCAATCATACTTGTAGAACACTCTTTAATATGCTGCACTCAATTAACTACATAATTTCAGTAAATGAAACTTTTGCCTAGCCATATAAGAGATTATGGAAAAGGCTAAGAAAAGAAGGGCAATTTGATATAAGATATATATTATGGTTGATTATTGCAATGTTACGAAATGGCAAAGAGTGAGATTATATTGCATGGTTAGTATGCAGTTAAAATATATAACATTGGCTTGTGAAAACGGGCAACACTGCAATGGTCTCGATTATAGTGGTTTTTCTTAATTTTGTGTTATCGCTCAATATTGTCCTTCGTTAGGTAATTTGGTAAAAGGGTGTTAAGTACAAGGATAATTTATTGCTCGACTATAAACGACTTTGGTGTCCTAAATTAGTCCTAGAATTTTGTGTTATTGCTCAATCGTTAGGTAAAGTACAGGGATAATAAATTAGTAATTTCAAATTTAGGTTGCCCTTATCAAAGGAGGAGCCTGGAAACCTCTATGCCCTTAGCGAAGGAGGAGCCGGGATCAAAGCTGGCCGCAGAAGCTAGAAGGCGTGGGCGTGGCGGAGAACAATGAGATGGAGGAGGAGATAGACATGCAGTTAAAATATATTACATTGACTTGTGGGAACTGCACCGCTCCAAATGCCTCTTTGGGAATAAACATATATATTTTCTTTCTCTTTTAACGGCTTGATATGATAAAAATATAAATATTTAAAAACTACAATATTATCACTAATGTATTATCATGAAACAAGTTTCATTGTTTCATGCACGGATATGATGTTGATTCAATTCAATTTTGAACTTTTTCTTTTACTTTTGGCTAGCTATTCTTCGAATTTTTTTTTTTCTGGGTTCCTGCATAATACTTGGTATTCCACTAATTGTGAGTTCATTCTTGTAGAGTTCTCTTATTGCAGAACCCTCTTTAATATGCTGCACTCAATTAATTAGCTACATAATTTATGGATTTAAGATTCAGTAAAACTTTTGCCTAGAAATTTGATGTCTCTTTATAGAAGAAAGACTAATTGTGGCCTGGTCACATTCAAAACTTCAAAGTAGGTCTTCCAGTCATATCTTCATACTCGGGTGATATCAAAACTTGATTCAAATGTGTCTTGTTTCCCTCATATATAACAGATTAATTCCTTGTCAAGTCACCTAAGCACAATTAATATAATCAAAATAAATGAGTATTTAAGACACTTTATCACACATGTATGTTGTTGAATTGATTAACAATAAGATTTGATACAAACATTATTACAAATTGAACCAAAAAAATCTGACATTATGAACCTAACATTGGGAATCTTATTGAACCAGTGTTCTCCTTTACCGGCTTGATATATTCATTTTTGATAGGAGACACCAGAAGCACACAGACCCTAGAGGTGCAACTGTTATACCATGGACCAGGGTTCACATTGTATTGTGGATTCTGTTCCAGTATTATATTAGAAGTGTAAAATTATTTACACGTTAAACCTTATTGGGTATTTTATTTAGTAGGGTATTATTAGTTTTGAATTAAGAAATTAATTAGAGTTGTTAGAATTAATTTTTTTTTGGACCATGTGATGTCTAAATGAGTGGACAGTGTGCATTGGAGAATGAAGTCAGCCAACATATGAAGCTTTCAAAGAAACAAAAAAAAAAAAAAAAAAAAAAAAAAAAAAAGTGTGTGGCTATGATTTATTCGAACAAAGAAAAAGGCTAAGTTTAATGATCACAAATGAGGCTTAATATCTACTATAAAAGGAAGCTGTTCGAAAGAGGAAGATTGCCAATTTTTAGATCAATATTGTTATAATAATAATAATAATAATATTATTATTATTATTATTATTATTAGTAATATTAAACCAAGTAGTTAGTTAATTGGTTAAAAATAATGGGAGTAATTATAGGTGCAGTACATGGCCATGATGTTAGCTTTACATGGAGCATTAACTCCTTTATTTTAGCATTTGAATTATCTTATCTAGTATAAATAGATTTGTTATTCAAGCATTTCTAATCATCAATAAAATTATCTATTCCTCTCTCTCTCTCTTCTCAATATATATAAATATAATATATAGATATATTATATTTAACATATATTATAGATATATTATATTATATTTAATATATATTATATTAAATATATTATATTTAATATATCTAACATTTGGTATCAGAGCCAGTCAACCTTTCAACCCCGAGATATTTCCCGTAGTGAAATATGGCTGCAAATTTCAATATTGTATGGACGGGTCCCAAATTGGACGGGAAACTCGATTACAATTATTGGCAAATTATGATGTCCACACATTTGCAAGCTCAAAATCTTTGGAGCTTTGTTGATCCCGGTCTACCCGATGGAGCTGATGCAGCCGCTATACGACGAGATAAATTGGCCTTGGGTCAGATTCACCAAGGTGTTTATTATTCCATTTTTGGGCAATTAGCTCGTGCTCAAACAGCAAAACAAGCTTGGGACATCTTAAAGGTGTCACACAAAGGAGTCGATCGGGCACAGAAGTCTAAGTTGCAGTCGTTGAGAAGGTTGTACGATAATTGTGAGATGACCTCTACAGAAACAGTAGATGCGTATTTCACTCGTCTTATTGATATGGTGAATAAGATGAGGCTATATGGAGATACGATTGAAGATGGCCCAGTGGTTGAAAAAGTTCTTCGAACTATGCCGATGAAGTATGACCATGTGGTGGCTTCAATAACAGAGTCACACAAAACCGAGCTCTTATCAATTGCAGAGCTGAAAGGTATGGTAGAAAGTCATATTGACAGGATTGCGTCAAAATCGGAACCACTAGCAGAAGAAGCTTTGAAGAGCCAAGTCACCCTTAATGTGACTGGCACTAATCAAAGAGGTGGAGGATCTGGTAGAGGTCGTGGAAGAGGAAGAGGAGGTTCTAGTGGAAGAGGTCGTGGTAACTTCAACCAAGGAGGAGGACGTGGTAACTCCAACCAAGGAAGAGGTGGAGGTAATACCAAACAAGGTAAATTTCCATTTCATTGCTACAATTGTGGCAAGTATGGGCACAAGATTGCAGATTGTTGGTATAATGAGGACAACAATCGTGGAAATCAAGCAAACATTGCTGAAAATACTGCTGAAAAGTCTGGTGAGAATTCTGAAACCTTACTTTTGGCCAGTGATAGTTTTTCTGCTGATAAGAACATATGGGTCTTGGATACTGGGTGTAGTAACCATATGTGTGGGAAGAAAGAATTGTTTTCCGAACTAGATGAATCAGTCCGGTCTGAAGTAACGTTTGACAATAAGTCAAAGGTGCCAATTTTGGGAAAAGGTAAAATCTCTATTCAGCTGAAGGATGGTACTCAAAATTTTATATCCGATGTGTTCTATGTTCCTGAACTAGACCAAAATTTGTTGAGTATGGGTCAGCTGTCAGAAAAAGGATATAAGATACATATTGCTCAGGGGTGTTGTACCATTGAAGATGCTAAAGGAGTTTTGATTGCAAAGGTAAATATGTCCCAAAATCGACTATTTCCTTTGAAAATTAAGCATACTCTCCTTGATTGCTTTAGTTCTGAAGTTTGTGATGATAATTGGTTATGGCATATGCGGTTTGGGCATTTTCATTTCTCTGGATTAAACTATCTTGCGAGAAAGGAACTTGTTTCTGATTTACCTGTTGTGAATGTCCCTGATCGTATCTGTGAGATTTGTGTGATTGGGAAGAAGCATAGAAATCCCTTTCCCGTGGGCAAGTCAAGGAGAGCTACAAAACAGTTGGAGATTATTCACTCAGGCCTATGTTCGTTGGAGGTTCCCTCACATGGAGGTTGTAAGTACTTTATTACTTTCATTGATGATTTCAGTAGAAAAACATGGGTTTACTTTCTGAAGCAAAAGTCTGAAGCATGTGATGTTTTCAAACAATTTAAGGCTTTTGTTGAAAAGCAGAGTGGTTATGAAATTAAAATCTTGAGAACTGATAGAGGTACAGAATATATTGCCTGTGATGATTTTCTGAAGAAGAAGGGTATTCAACATCAGATGACAGCTAGATACACTCCACAACAAAATGGAGTGGCTGAGAGGAAGAATAGGTCTATCATGGATATGGTAATGTGCATGTTGAAATCCAAGGATCTGCCTAAACCTTTTTGGGCAGAAGCTGTTGCTTGTGCTGTCTATGTGTTGAATAGGTGTCCAACTAAGAGTGTCCGTGATAAGACGCCTGAAGAAGCTTGGAGTGGGAGAAAACCCTCTATCAAGTATCTCAAGGTTTTTGGATGTTTGGCATATGCCCACGTGCCGGATCCATTGAGAAAGAAGTTGGATGATAAAGGTGAGAAGTGCATATTCATTGGTTATAGTGACGCTTCAAAGGCTTATAAACTATACAATCCTGAAACTAAGAAGGTTGTTATAAGTCGTGATGTCACTTTTGATGAATATGGTGCCTGGGATTGGTTAGCTAAAGATGAAAGTTCAGTTGTTATTCCTATTGTTGAAAATATTGTTGATGAGCAACCGATTCCAGATAATGTCCAGTCTCCCTCACAGCCAGAATCGTCAGTTCGGCGATCTCAGCGCGAGCGCCACTTACCAGCTCGCTTGCAAGATTATGTTTTGGGTCATGATAATGACCTGTCTGATGAAGAGATTGTTCAATTTGCTCACTTTGCAGATTGTGATCCTTTAACTTTTGAGGAGGCTGCTACAGAAACTCATTGGCTTAAGGCGATGGATGAGGAGATACGTGCTATTGAAAAGAATGGTACCTGGGAGTTAACAGATTTACCTCCTGGAAAGAAGCCGATTGGAGTAAAGTGGGTTTACAGAACAATGTACAAATCAAATGGAGAAATTGACCATTTTAAGGCACGGTTGGTAGCAAAGGGTTACAAGCAAAAACCAGGTATTGATTATTTTGAGGTTTTTGCTCCTGTAAGTAAACTTGATACAGTTCGAATGGTTATTTCTCTTGCTGCTCAAAATGATTGGAAATTGCATCAAATGGATGTCAAGTCTGCTTTTTTGAATGGTTTTCTTGAAGAAGAAATATATGTTGAACAACCTGCAGGATTTCTGAAGAAAGGGGAGGAAAATAAAGTGTACCGGTTGAGAAAAGCCTTGTATGGCTTAAAGCAAGCGCCTAGGGCGTGGTATGGTTGCATTGACTCATATTTTGTTGAAAGTGGTTTTATGAGATGTCCTCATGAACACACTTTGTATGTCAAATGCACGGATTCTGGTGATATTGTTTTAATCTGTCTGTATGTTGATGATCTGGTTTTTACTGGAAACAACTTGAAGCTAATCTCAGAATTCAGGGAGGCACTCATTAAGAGGTTTGAAATGACCGATATGGGCCTTATGTCTTACTTTCTTGGCCTTGAGGTTATTCAGATGGATGGTGGAATCTTTATTTCACAGAAGAAGTATGCTGCTGATATTTTGAAAAAGTTCAAAATGGAAAACTCCAAACCAGTTTCGACTCCATTAGCTGAAAAGTTAAAGGTGTCCAAAGATGAGTGTGGTAAGAATGTGAATGTTACAGCTTATAAAAGTTTAATTGGAAGTCTGAGGTATCTGGTGGCAACAAGGCCAGATATTTCTTTTGGAGTTGGAATACTTAGCAGATTCATGGAGGAGCCAAAAGAATCACATTGGGCTGCAGCAAAGCGAATTCTGAGATATGTGAAAGGTACGAGTAATGATGGACTTTTTTACTCTACTAATGAAGCTGTGGAACTTGTTGGGTATACAGACAGTGATTGGGCTGGAGATATTGAGACCAGAAAAAGCACATCAGGATATGCCTTCTATCTTGGTTCAGCCATATTTTCTTGGTCTTCAAAGAAGCAGCAGATTGTAGCACTTTCAACCGCAGAAGCAGAATATATTGCAGCAGCAAACTGTGCTACTCAAGCAGTTTGGTTGAGGAGAATTTTGGAGTTCTTACAACACAAGCAGGAAGCACCAACAACTATTTTTTGTGACAACAAGTCAGCAATTTCGTTGTCCAAGAATCCTGTCTTTCATGGTCGCAGTAAACACATTGATATCAAGTATCACAAAATCAGAGAACTGGTTGATGAAAAACAAATCAACATTGAGTATTGTTCGAGTGAATGTCAAGTTGCAGATATTTTTACGAAGCCGTTGAAGACAGAGACATTTCTTAAATTGTAGAAGGATATTGGGATGACCAATATATTCAACTTGGTTTAAAGGAGGCAATGTTATAATAATAATAATAATAATAATATTATTATTATTATTAGTAATATTAAACCAAGTAGTTAGTTAATTGGTTAAAAATAATGGGAGTAATTATAGGTGCAGTACATGGCCATGATGTTAGCTTTACATGGAGCATTAACTCCTTTATTTTAGCATTTGAATTATCTTATCTAGTATAAATAGATTTGTTATTCAAGCATTTCTAATCATCAATAAAATTATCTATTCCTCTCTCTCTCTTCTCAATATATATAAATATAATATATAGATATATTATATTTAATATATACTATAGATATATTATATTATATTTAATATATATTATATTAAATATATTATATTTAATATATCTAAGAAATATTCCGAGTGCACATTTTATTACAAAGCTTCCTGATTTTAATCTGCTATGTTATTTAATTGTTAAGAATATTCAATCTGTAATTCATGACCTGTACGTGGTACTACTGAAGCATCTTGTGACGATTGTTCAGGCATTCGTGTGTCAGTCCTGGATAGGTGTTAGAAAGAATGGTAGTGGTAAAGGCTGGAGGCCATCTGTATTTACCTCTTGTAATACTCCTTTTGGTGAACATCTATAGTGGATTGGGCAGACATGGGGTGCCCCGCAGACGTAGGAGAAGGAGCTCCGAATTGCGTAACAATTCGTCTGTGTTTTTACTTTATTTTATGCTTCCCGTTTTCATTATTTATATTTGGTTAATCAAGTTTAATTAATGAACGTAACTGGTGCATAACGAAGAAAACAAGTAAAAATACATTTCTTTTTAATTTCAAGTCTCACGGTGCAATTTCAATTAGTATCAGAGCCTGTTGACTTAATTTATTAGTCTATTGATCTGGCGATTCCGTGCCCCTTAAATTCTTCTCTTCAGCGGCTCTTATTGTGTATCTGTTTGTTGCTTATTTGTTTGATCTCACGGGTTGTTAAGTGTTACAGAATGGATCGAACAAAAGTCATTCCCCAGTTGACCGGCGACAACTACGCCTATTGGAAGGCTCGCACTCGTACGCACCTAAAAGCTCAAGGTGAAGCCGTGTGGCGGTCTGTGGTGTCAGGCTGGACACATCCCACCAAACCCAGTTCCAGCACTGACGGAACCGAAGTAGCTAAGCCTGAGACTGAGTGGACTCAAACTAAGATAACAAACGCTGGAAACAATGATAAGGCTTTAGACACAATTTACTCTCTTATGCATGAAAGTCAGTTTTCAATTGTTGCAGGTATTCCTTCAGCCAAAGGTGCTTGGGAAGCTCTTGAGTCAACCTACGAAGGAACTACATCGGTGAAACAATCAAAGCTGCAACTGGTCCAGTCAGACTTCGAAGAGCTTCGCATGAATGAAGATGAGACAATCATCGACTTTCACACACGTGTACAGGAACTGGCGAATCGTGCAATGGTCCTTGGTGAACCATTCTCGCAAGCAAAGCTTGTTAAGAAAATACTGAGATCTTTACCTCCCAGGTTTCGAATGAAAGTCACAGCCATCCAAGAGCATGATGGCTGGGAAAATAAAACAGTTACTCAGTTAATGGGAAATCTTAAAACATATGAAAATGGAAATCTTAACTGATCACACGAAAAAACAAAAAAATGTTGCCTTTGCCGATGAAGAAAATAATGTTGTATCTAATTCAGACGAAACTAGTGATGATACAGTTGTGTTTTTTACTAAACAGTTTTCTAAAATTCTGAAACAGATATCCAAAAATTCGCGCAACAAAAATTCTCAAAGAGGAGCAACATCGTCCAAAACTGGTCCTAGGACAGGTGCGTCAAACTTCAAACAGTCTGTCTCACGTCCAGGACGGTCCAAAGAAAGATCCAACAATAAAGGAATCAAGTGTTATGAGTGCGAGGGGTTTGGACATGTACAAGCTGAGTGTGCTACCTACCTTCGACGCAAAAAATCTATGTCAGCCATTACCTGGAGTGATGACGAGCCTGACGTTGAAACAACTGGATCGGATGTCGAAGAAATCTCAGGTAACTTTGTTGCATTTACGGCACGTGTTACTGGCTGTTCAGAATCCGTTGAAGAAGCTGACTAAGAGGGTGGTGAATATGTCTCCGCAGAAGACATGGATCTAAATGCTTTATCATTTGAAGCTGAGTTTAATAAGTTGTATCCTAAATGGGAAGCCCTACGAAAAGTAAATTGCAAATTAGCTAGTGAGATAGAGATTGTAACCAATGCTAGTAAAGTATATCAAACTCAAATAGCAAATATGAATGTTCTACTTAAAGAAGCAGCTAACCGAGAAGAAAAACTACAAAACAAAGTACAAACTAGCAATGTACTACTTAAGGAGGCAGCCGACTGAGAAGAAAAACTCCAGCAAGAAGTACAGACCTTGAAACAGGAGCTCAGCACCTACAAACGAAAAATCCAAATGATGGATACCACTTCAACACTTGATAAAATTCTTGATTCCGGAAGAAAATCTTCTGCAAAATTTTGTTTGGGCTTCACTGGAAGTAACTCCAAATATAAGATAGTATTTGTCAAAGCGTCTGGACCTGATCCAAAGGACATCCCTGAATCCAGCACAATGAAACGCTCCTATGGTAAAGTAAGCGCAAATATGCTACATTATAAACTATATAACCCTGCTTGCCACTATTGCAGGTTACGAGGTCATACCAGACCTGAATGCTACAACTTCTACAAGGATCAAAGAATCGAGAAGTTCAGGCACAAGAACAAACAACCCTTCACAAAACAAATTTGGGTTAAAAAGATTGACTATATATCGTTTGTTTCATTTCACTCTAAAAGTACAGGAAGAGAAGAGAAGTGGTACTTTGACAGCGGGTGTTCCCGTCACGTAATATTAAATATATACTAATAATAAAGAGCTAACTGCTAATTGTCAAACAAGGGCATTGCGAGATAGTTTTCCACTTTAATTTTTTGTGTGGTTTGAATACTCTTTTTGTCAATAAATCCCCCAAGTAGTTAATATGATTAGCTTAATTTATTATTTTTTATTTTTTTAAAACAATTATTATTATTATTATTATTGTTATTATTATTATTATTATTATTATTGTTATTATTATTATTATTATTATTATTATTATTATTATTATTATGTATACCCTTAGGTCATTTTACATATTAATCTAAACAGCTAATTTTTTCAAATATCTTTTTACCAACCGTTGATATAATTCGCTGGTCAAATTCGCTAATATAATCCGCTAACGCTAACCGCTAACTGCTGATTGCCAAACAAGGACATTGCGAGGTAGTTCTCACTTCAATTTGTTATGTGATTTGAATACTCTCTTTGTCAAAAAATCCCTCAAGTAGTTAATACGATTGACATTATTAATTATATATTTTTTTAATTTTTTCATCGTATTATTAAAATACTTGGTAAATAAATATATAGCATTATTTTGTGTTATAACTTTGATATTTAATTAAAAAATAGTGCACAAAAAAAGATAATAGACAATGTAGTGAATATAATCAATTGATGAATTTGAAATTTAAATGTAAAGAATTTTTACTTCGAGAAATATAAAGACAATATAACTAATAAAATTATGTCTCTTAATTAATTTATTGATAATGAATAATTTTTTTTAGTAAAGGCATTGTAGGGACATTGTAGCGAATATAATCAATTGATGAATTTGAATATAAAGAATTTTTATATTGGAGAAAAATAAAGACAATATAACTAATGAAATTATTTCTATTATTTAATTTATTGATAATGAATATTTTTTTTGAATAAAGACATTGTAGACACGTAATTCTAAATTAAAGAAATGCATATTTTAATGACTAAAAATAAAATAAACAACAAACCCCGAACTTGAAAGTCTTATGTAATTTTTTAAATTTATCAATCTAACATATTTTAATGACTAAAAATAAAATAAATTTTATAATATTTATAAGTTATCAATTTTCATAATGTATCAATAAATTAATTAATTAAACACAATTTAGTAATAAAAAAAATCAAGTTCAAACGATATTACAAGTGTTTTATAAATTTTTTATATTACAAGTCTTTTATACATTTTTTATTTTGTAGAAAATGTTATTAAATTTTAATTTTGAGATTGTTGGAAAAAGTGCTTGTAATTGTGTAATGCATTTGAGATACAACAAAATATAGAATACAACAGGGAACAAAAATTGGATCATTTGATATTTTCAGGCGTGTAATTACTTTCCTATAAGCTTTAAATCTCCGTCTATAAAGCAACATGGTTCAAGATTTAATCTTATGGGATACACGAAGATGAATGAAATTCTCAAGTTGCTTTGTTTGAGAATTTCCTGTAGAACTGTAGAACTGTGAAGTATCTTAATTTCCTGCAAAATAATTGCTTGTAAAAAATGCATCTGTTAACTATTCTCTGTTTAATGCAAGTTTTTGCATGTATGTTTTTCAGATGATTCTCCAAATTTTATAGATGTAAAAATCAGTTTGGAGAAGTTTACATGGAAGTTAATTATTTAAATTTAAAACTTAACTTCCAATAAGATAAAATCTTATCTAAAATACATGGGAAAAGATAATTACATATAAAATATATGTAACTAATCAAAAGTATGAACTTTCATATGCATACAATATTATTAAATAAATAATATATATATATATATATATATATATATATATATATATATATATATATATATATATATATATACCTATGTTTTACTTGAGTGCATATGACCATGCAAAGAGTAAAAAAAGGACACACACACACACACACACACACACACACACACACACACACACACACACACACACACACACACACATATATATATATATATATATATATATATATATATATATATATATATATATATATATATTCCACGCATATTGCATGCATAACCACACCAAATCAACAAAGCAGATGCCAGTCGATTTGATGGACACCAAAAGCATTGATCCGTTTAAAACTAACGATTCGTTAACACCAACGAATCATGAAACTTCGGTTCCAAATCATTTTTCCCAACTTACTTTCTACCAAACTAAAATAATATTTATAACTCCACAACTCCAAATATTATTTAAGCTTTCATGGTAGTTCATCTGAAACATTAATCTCCATTACTATATAAATTTCCAACAGAGGTTAATGGTTCAAATCTTGTTTCAAAAAAATACTAACTTTCGAAATGTGTGCGTGAATATATATTAACATTTTGTATTAACAAGTTGAAGTGCTTCAATTGGACATTGATGGTTAACTAAAATGAGATCGAGTGGGTCAAATCTTATTTTTTTTTATAAAAAGTTTGTGATTATTTTATATAAAAATAAATAAATAAAAATATCTGGTTTCTTCTCCTAGTGTCACCAAAGAATTTTCCCACACATCCCCTATAAAAAAAATTAAAATTTTCAATAATTATAAAATTTACTCATATTATTTTTAAATGCAACTGACTTTATTACATTGTACTATCTGTTTAAACACACTACAGTGCCAACATAGGAAATGTCACTACATGTCATCAGAGCACAAGGTGTTTGGCAATTTACCCATATTTTTTACTATAACCCTATGAACTTTTATAAACGGCTAAGATGAATTCACATTTGTTAGATCCTGGAATGTGAACCTATGTACCAATCTTAATTTTTGATATATTGGGATTAGATAGTTCAATTCATGTACAATTAAAACCCTTAATGCACATTTTTCTTTAAAAACAATTAATGGGGTTAAGTTGGTGATTGCAATGAATAATAATTTCCTTCTATTCATTATGATATTACGTTTCCAATCGTGAAACTCGATCGATAATTCCAGTCTTGATATCCTTTGGATTTTGAATAACGCTTTTGGTGAGTCACCATCTCCGGCGATCGTGATCACTCGTGAACCCAAGTATGTTGCTTTTGATTTTATTTTCGGACGCTGATTTCGATCCTGGGAGCTGTTGTTCCTAATGATTAATGTACGATGTAGTTGTATGTTAGACCAGGATGAGTGGGATGTGTAAATGGGATTGGTTGAACTGAGGGCAGTGGATTACGGTTTAGGAGAAGCTTATCTATTGTTCCATTTCAGAAAGATGCAAAGTGCATTATATTCTTGTGGGTGGCCTTGTGTGTGGTAAATAGTTGTTATACCGTGGACCATGGCCCACACATGACCATGATCGTCGAATGAAACTATAGAAGAATTAAAATGATAGTTTCGTGTTACTATTATGAAACTAGTGTGTGGTCTGTGTTTTTTATTTTTTTTTAATTCCATGGTGTGTGGTCTGTGTGTTTTTTTTTTTTTGGAGAGTCAGGTTGCAACTATTGTCGTTAACGGTGTGTAACAATTGGTGAGTAACCGTGATTTTAACTCGAACAAAGCTCCAAACCCAATGTCCGAGGCATCCTCAAAAGTTGTAGTTTTTTTAGAAATTTTGCAAATGTAATTCGGAAAGAGATTATATTATATTTTATATTATATTTTTTTTTTGAGAAATAACACTGCAAAAATATGAATATGCAACATAATTAAATATATATATGCAACACAATTAATAATCATTAAATAATATATTGGACTTTAAACTATAAGCTGCAAGACATTAAAAAAAAAATAGATACAAAATGACATAAACATAAGAGAAATATAGATTATATGGTCACAAGGTGCACAATAAATTGCTGAAATATAGATCACTCATTAGGACAATGTAATGATTACAAGGTTGGTTGATCACGTTTTGGAAGATCAGATTACGTGTGAAACAAATGCAGGAACAAAGATTTTAATTCCTCGAATGTACACCTTCTGATTCAAGATTGCATTTCAAGTTCCAAAGAAAGTCATTTCCTCTGATGCTATCATATGTCATGATAATAAATAAAAGTCAATGGCAAGCACTTGCACACATGGGATTATTTTTGAGAAGGCCAATTTTTAATCATGGTCAAATGTACGTAGCAGTCTCAATAGTAAGTAAATCAAGAGATTAAAAATTTTGATATGTGGAGATATTTTACAATCTATAAGTACGACTAAAAATGTGGTATATAAAGAAGTTTTCAATAATGCGTAATACAATTGCAGTGCTAATCATTTTTAAATAATTATTTCATATATTATTCTATTTTTTAAATTATTTTTAATCTCGTGTCTATATCATACGTCCGTGCATCGCATATATTTTCCCCGTGCGATGAATTAAACACGGGTCGTTGAATTTTTTTATAATTACAATTAATTGTTTGATATATATATATATATATATATATATATATGTGTGTGTGTGTGTGTGTGTGTGTGTGTGTGTGTGTGTGTATATAGGGTCAGGTTCCTGTGAAGTCAGGTCTACCCGTGCGGTCAGTGTGGCATACACCACTAGTTATGTATAAATGCACCACACAGTGTTCGTAAATACACCATTATGTGTGGTGTATTTTTTTTTATGTGTGATGTATATTTTGACATTTCATTCTGGTGTATTTTCGAACACTGTATGGTGCATTTATACATACCTAATGGTGTATGCCGCACTGACCACACGGGAAGACCTGACCTCATAGGAACCAAAATCTATATATATATATATGAAAAAGTTCAATTGCGGCAGGGGCTATAGGTGCGGCGGTGCGGCAGAATTTCAGAATACCCCAACAGTGTTAACAACATGCACTAACAGTGTAAGGAAAACACACCATAATGAAATGCAAAAAACATACCAAAAAATACACCATATAACTCACCACCCCCAATGGTGTATTT